>NC_073390.1:12397133-12542133 GCF_028641065.1 Leucoraja erinaceus
CTCCTGCGGCTTGGAGCTCCCAAAGTCGGTCCCTAACCAGGGACCACGAGCTCCACGTTGTTAAAGTCCACAGGCACCCGCGGTTGCAGCTCCAAGGTCGATCTCCGACAGGGGTCGCCAGTTCCACAATGTTAAGTCAGCAGGCTCCCACGGTGGCAGCTCCCCGAAGTCACTTCCCAGCAGAGGCCGCCAACTCCACAACGTCAGGCCGCAGTGCGGACGATACGGAAAAAGTCACATCTCCGTCGAGGTAAGAGATTAAAAAAGGACGAGACAGACTGTTGGCGATGCAGCCATTGCAGGCGCCACCCGGCGGTTCCATTTGTGTCCTTTTCTCATTTCATTTTTGTTTGTCATCTATGTGCATGATTTTGTGCGACAATATTTGTTATAGGGTTATTAAATTTGTGGATGATACCAAAATTGATGGTGTAGTGGGCAGTGAAGAAGGTTGTCTAAGGTCACAACAAGATCTAGCTAAACTGGGGAAGCGAGCCAAGAAATTGCAATTAAATTTAAATCTTGACATGTGTGATGTGTTGCATTGTGGTCAATTAAACCCGAGAAGGTCTTGCACAGTTAGTGCCAAGAAATTGCAATGAAATTTAAATCTTGACATATGTGATGTGTTGCATTTTGGTCAATTAAATCAGAGAAGGTTTTGCACAGTGAATATTAGCGCCTTGGGGAGTGTGGTAGAATAGAGAGACCGAGGGTGTTGGTTCCTGAATACAGGAAATATTATTAGGACAATTGGTACAATTATTAAAAAATGCTTTGTGTAATATGGATTTGCAATGAATTAAGATACAAACAATTAAAGAATTCTATTTTTGCTTCACACAAGGCACACAATAACAATCTGTTCTTTGAACTCATTCTGCTTTGAGGGATCGTCATACTGGGTTGGGATGACAAGGACAAACACTCTCCTCTTTCATGAATGATTGAGGTTCCAACAATACACTAAGAAACTCGATACAATGCAGGACAAGGCAGTTCACCTGTTTGAAACCACAATCATTACCCCCAACATTCACTCACTGCATTCTACAAAAAGCATGCAAGTAACTAGAGTCATGGAGCCGTTGAGCATAGAAAAGGGTCCTTTGGCCCAACTTGCCCACATCGACTGATATGTCCCATCTGCACTAGTCCCACTTGCCTGCGTTTGTCCCATATACCTCTAAACCTATCCTATCCATGTAACTGTTTAAATGTTTCTTAAACGTTGACATAATACCTACCTCAACTACCTCCTCCGGCAGCTCGTTCCATACACCCACCATGCTTTGTGTAGAAAATGTTACCTCTCTGGTTCCTATTAAATCTTCCCCCCTCCTCCCTTTCACCTTAAGTCTATGTCCTCCGGTTGTTGATTCCCCTACTCTGGGCAAGAGACTGTGCGTCTACCAATCTATTCTTCTCATAGTTTTGAGCACTCATCTTTGTGCACTCTAAGGAAAAGAGTCCTAGCCTGCTCAACCTCTCCCTATAGCTCAGGCCCTCGAATCCTAGCACCACCCTCATAAATTTTCTCTGCAGTTTTTCCAGCTTGACAACATCCTTCCTATTACAGGTGCACAACCTTTTATCCGAAAGCCTTGGGACCAGACACTTGTCGGATTTCGGACATTTTCGGATTTCCGAATGGAAGATTTTTAGCGTAGATTAGGTAGGTAGCGCGGGCGGCTTGAAAAGTCTGGAGCGACTGCCTCCTCCCCGGAGACCGGGGAATCATTGTAAATCATTGCATAAATGTTAGTCAGTTAGTTTGGAGGGATTTTATGTGATGGTGGTGGGGTGGGTGGGTGAAGGGGGAAACTTTAATTCTTAGTCCCCTACCTGGACTCCCAACATCGCGGAGCTGGGGGCTCCGTCCGGCCGCGGGCGGCGCCAGTTGTAGCTCCGACCCCGGCAACTCTACCCCTGGCTGCGAGGCGCTCCAAATCCAGCGCCGCCCGCGGCCCCAGCTCCGCGAATGTTGGGAGAAGGCGGCCTCCGCGCCCTGGAGCTTACCGCACAGCGACCCGGTAAGGCATTGCCCGCTCCCCGCTGGTATCCCAGTGCTGCGGAGCTTACTGCACGGCGAGCCGGTAAGGCATTGCCCGCTCCCCGCTGGTATCCCAGCGCTGCGACGCCGCCGACTCCCAACATTTGCGGAGCTGGGGTGGGGGGCGTCCGGCCGCGGGCGGCGGTGTATTTGGAGCGTCTCGCAGCCAGGGGTAGAGTTGCCGGGGTCGGAGCTACAACCGGCGCCACCCGCTGGCGGCCACAGCGCTGCGGAGCTTACTGCACGGTGACCCGGTAAGGCATTGACCGCTCCCCGTCTCTCCGACCAGGTAGGGGACTAAGAATTAAAGTTTACCCCTTCAACCACCCCCCCCCCCTTCACATAAAAGCCCTCCAAACTAACTGACTAACATTTAAGCAATGATTTACAGATGTTTAAGTGTCTCCCCGGTCTCCGGGGAGGAGGCAGCCGCTACAGTAGTACAGACCTGGGTTGACCGTGGGTCGTTTCGGGTCAAGTTTGGCGCCAAACGCGAACTTTGGTGTGCCGATGACATCCTGGAAAAAATGGCCGGTTTTCGGAGGTTTTCGGTTTCCGGATAAAAGATTGTGCACCTGTACATGGTGCCAGGAACATATCTCGATACGACCTCACCAACATCTTATATAACTGCAAGATGACCTCCCAACTTCTATACTCACTATACTAGCCTGGACTACTTTGACAGCATCTCCAAAACTTTGACCTTTATCATTAAGAAGGGCAAAGGAACCAGTTTTACATGATACCATTCACAGCAGTTTCCTCTGCAGGTAAGCACACCACCTTGACCTGGAAATGTTATTCTGTTCCTTCACTGTAGCTTGATCCAAAAGCTGGAACTCCCAATCTGACAACACTATAACTGTACCTTCATCAGAAGTTCTGCACTGGTTTGTGAAGATGAGGAAAAGGTCTTTCACCCAGAGAGTTGTGAATCTGTGGAATGCTCTGCCACAGAAGGCAGTGGAGGCCAATTTGCTGAATGTTTTCAAGGGAGAGTTTAGATTTAGCTCTTAGGGCTAATGGAATCAATGGATATGGGGAGAAACCAGGAACGCAGTTGTGATTTTGGATGATCAACCATGATCATATTGAATGACGGTGCTGTCTCGAAGGGCCGAATGGCCTACTCCTGCACCTATTTTCTATGTTTCCATGTTTCTGAGATAGATCTTCTCCATCTTCTCAAAGGTTATTAGGGGCGGACCGGGGAATGCTGGTCTCCAATCAATATTCTCATCCTGCAATTAAATAAAGAGAAAGAAGACATTTAATTTCCAGAGTGTGTGTTTTGTTGTTTCACTCATCGTCAGTTATTGATGTCAATTTCTGGTAACTCTTGTCTCTATGGAAAAGGGAAATACTGGAAATGTGAAATGGAACAGATAATGCTCAGCAGGTTGGGCAGGATTTAGCATTGAATTATACACTCAATCACCTGTCAGCACGCTCTGTCTGCAAAGTGTGCATTCTCCAAAATACACAGCAGCAATTCACCCAAATCTCTTCAGCAGCATCTTCCATATCTACAACTACCACCTAGACATAGGTAGACATGAATACTAAATGGTGTCCAACCTGATGAGCGATTCCTGACAACGACAGCACCACTGAGCGGCACGGGTGGTACAGAGCAACACAGTAGCGTAGCGGTAGAGTTGCTCCCTTACAGCGCCAGAGACCCTGGTTCGATCCTGACTACGGGTGCTGTCTGTACAGAGATTGAACCGTCTCCCCATGACTGCGTGGGTTTTCCCTAGGTTTTCAGGTTTCCTCCCGCAATCTAAAGATGTGCAGTGTTTGTAGGTTAATTTGGCTTTGGTAAAACATTTACTTTGCCTCAAGTCTATAGGATAGTGCTAGTGTACGGGGATCACTGGATGGCATGGAGTCAGTAGGCTGAAGGGCCTGTTTCCGCGCTGTATTTCTAAACGAAGATCTATTCAAGAGAGAGGTAGATATAGCTCTTAGGGCTAACGGAATCAAGGGATATGGGGAGAAAGCAGGAACGGGATAATGATTTTGGATGATCATATTGAATGGCAATGCTGGCTCAAAGGGCTGAATGGCCTACTTCTGCACATATTTTCTATGTTAAACACTCTAGGGTCCCATCCAAGGCACACATTATCTGAAATGTGTCCCCATTGCTTCAGTGAGGGTGGGCCTAAATTCTGGAGCAACAATGCGGGACTACCTTCACTGTGCTTACATTGAACCATTGAACGACAGGAGCGGCTACTGCAACTTAACTACATGGTTCACTACCTACTTCTCAAGGGCATTTGGGGACTAACGATAAATGCTAGCCTTGCCAGTAATGTCCACATCCCATAAATACATTTTTAAAGGGATACCAGTGGAGAGGGAAACAGAGACAGTGATCATGCTCAGTGACCTCACATTAGAACCGGAATAGGTGGTAAATATTTTTATACCGCACCTGCGCTGGGTTAATTAATCTCAAGGTAATTGCAACCAAAATTTACCTTCATTATTCCAGCATCTACAATTTTACTGCCTCTAAATTGACATGAATGGTCTGAGAACATGAAAGGGGCTATAAAAATAACATTTTTATTTCTACAAGACCTGAAGAAAACATTTAATTAGCAATGAGACATTGTCCCTGCCTAGCGGTTGACTTTGACTATTTGTAAAGCAACTATTTTTAATTATATTACTTATAAGAAATCATGAATAATATAAATTGAAAAGGAATTTCACAACCTTTTTTAAATTCTATTTTATCTTGTTACACATATTTATTGTTCAATGCAATGTTTTGTAACCATGGCAAACAGGTCTAGAGCAATAAGTACTAATTAGCATCGATACCCAACAGTGCAGTAGCACTTTCAACACAAGGAATGTCTTTCAAAACGTTTTGATCTTTGCACTGTCTGATTTTTAAATAGTGGCATCAATCTGCAAACAGTAAAATGTTCTGATGTTTTGATGAAGGATTTTATTTGTTATTTTTCAAAGAGAAAATACTTTTCCAAAACTGAAAATCACAGTACATAAATGGTTTTAACTGGAGATTATTAACAGCTGATTTACATGTTGGTAGTTACTCATTTCATTGGGACTAACATGGTGTCAAAGGTGCTTCTGTTGTGATGCATGGCATTGAAATTATATATTGATTAAAGACTAACTATGTTCACAATGCATTTGGAATCCCCAAATTAGTAGTTTCACAAAATACCGCACTCACAATCTTAAATATGATCAAAATCAACAGGAAATTGCATTTAGTTAAAGACTTTCAGAAGAAAGAACCCAACTCAAAAGCATCACCTATCCATTTTCTCCAGAGACCCTGCCTGACCCGTTGAGTTATTCAGGCACTTTGTGTCGTTTTAAAAAATATAAAGCAGCATTTGCAGTTATGTCTACAAGACTTTATATAATCTGGCCCTTTAAAGAGTTCAGCATTAAATGTTGACCATATTTTATTGCTGAATGTATTTTTCACACCATTTGCCTGAGCATTTGCAGTTTTGTCTTGTCTGGGCTGGATGCAGAATACAATTTCCACGACACTGTCCAACAATGAGTTGTAGCCCCTGTCCCACTTAGGAAACCTGAACGGAAACCTCTGGAGACTTTGCGCCCCACCCAAGGTTTCCGTGCGGTTCCCCGAGGTTGCAGGTGGTTGCTGGAGGTTGCATTTAGGGAGACTGACAAAAACCTCCGGGAACCTCTGGGAACCGCACGGAAACCTTGGGTGGGGCACAAAGTCTCCAGAGGTTTCAGTTCAGGTTTCCGAAGTGGGACAGGGGTTGATGCACAGCTGAAACTGTCCCTCGTTCAGCCTTGGCCACATGTTGGCCAGAATCTAAAGAACATTTCACACGCTCCTGTGTTAAATCACACAATCATTTCAGTGGCTTTGAACTAACATATTTTGGCTTCTACTTTGCCGATCAAAGCTGTTTTGCGTGGCAAATAGTATTTTGGATTTGGACTGTGCAAAGAAAAGCAGATTCATCACACAGAAATTTGGGCATGTCCTAGAGAGTATATATTGCAATTGCTCGTACATTTAAGATGCAATATCAGAAAGTACAAATCTGTGGCAATGTTGCAAATTACTCAGCCTCACATTGTTCTTTAGCTATTGGAGACAGCAGTTCAGATATGATGGGGAAATGTGATTGTGATTGCCAACAATCCATCCCTAGACTCCACATCTACTCAACCATTCCCTACACGCTATTTACAATTTACAGCAGCCAATCAGCCTGCAACCTTGCACATGTTTGGGATGTAGCAGGAAGCTGGAGCCCCTGGAGGAAGCCCACGTGGTCCCAATGAGCATATACAAACTCCACACAGACAGCACCCAAACCCAGATATCTGGTGCTGTAAGGAAGCAGCTTTACCAGCTGCACCACTGCTGCCCAAATAATCTGTATACATACATTTATACATAAATGACTTTGACATAAATGTAGACGGGTCGGTTAGTAAATTCGCATTTGACACCAAGATTGGCGGAGTTGCAGACAGTGAGGAAGATCATCAAAGTACACAGTGGGATATCGATCAGCTCAGAACTGGGCGGATATATGGCAGATAGAGTTTAATCCAAGCAAGTGTGAGGTGTTGCAAATTGGGAGATTGTATATTAGAGGAAAATATACAATGAATGCCATGACCTTAAGAGCATTAATGTGTGAAGAGATCTTGGAGTCCAAGTCCTAAACTCTCCGAAAGTGGCAACACAAGTAGAAAGAGTAGTAAAGAAGACTTATGATATGCTTCCCTTCATTGGTCGGGGAATTGAGTATAAGAGTCAGAAAGTAATGAAACAGCTTTATAGGATTTTGTTTAGACTGGAGTATTGCATGCAGTTCTGGTTGTCCCATTACAGGAAGGATGAGGAGGTTTTGGAAAGGGTGCAGATGGGGTTTTCCCCAGAATGCTGGTTTACACCAAGGATAGACACAATGTGCTCAAGTAACTCAGCAAATCAAGCAGCATCTCCCTGAGAAAAAGGATGGGTGATGTTTTGAGTCAGACCCTTCTTCAGACCAGTCTTAAGAAGGGCCCCGACCCGAAATGCCATCCATCCTTTTTCTCCAGAGATGCTGCCTGACCCGCTGAGTTACTCCAGCACTTTGTGTCTATCTTTACCAGAATGCTGCCTGGATTTGAGAGAATTAGCTACAAGGAGAGTTGGATAGACTTGTTTACGCTGGAACACCGAAAGTTGAGGGGAGACCTGAGAAAATGATATAAAATGATGAGAGGCATAGATAGGGTAGACAGTCAGCACCTTTTTTCCCAATGATTGAAAGATCAAATACTAGAAGGCACATCTTTAAGATGAGAGGAACAAAGTTTAAAGGGGATAGTTTTTGACATAGATAATGCTAAGTGCCTGGAACGGGCTGCTGGAAGCAGTGGTTGAGGCAGATACAGTAGTTTCATTTAAGATACTTTTGGATAAGGTACAGATATGCTGGGAATGAAGTGATGCTGGTTGTGTGCAGGCATATAAGAGTTGAATGGCATCATGTTCCACACAGACATTGTGGGCCGAAGGTCTGTTCACATGCTGTACTGTTCTATGTACTGTGTTTCATCCATGTACCTGTTCAAGTGTCTTTTAAATTCTGTTATGCACCTGCCGCTACCATTTCCTCTGGCAACATATTCCATATACCCACCGCTCTTAGTGAAAAGGTTGCCCCTCAGAATCCTATTAAATCATGCCCATCTCACCTTAAACCAACGTCATCTACTTCTTGACTCATCATCCTTGGGTTAAAGATTGTGTGCATTCATTCTATCTATTCCTAAGCTAGCTGTCGATATTTTCCTCCATTATTGTGTCTGGGTCTGATTTAGGACATGCACTTGGCAGAGTTCCCTAAAGGGCCTGTCCCACTTAGACGATTTGTTAGGTGACTACATGGTTGCCGGGGTGTCGCCTGTATGGTCCTGAGTAGTCTCCGCAGTCGCCCAAAGAGTCGTAATTGTTTTTCTGGTCGCTGCTGAATTTTGAAATGTTCAACATTTTTTGCTGACAGTGGGCTTGAAGCCAATGAGCGTGGCCTGACTTCTCCTGACGTAAGCGCTGTCGTAGATTGTCGCCAAGTGATGTAGGTTGTTGCCGGTACTGACTTTGGTGAATTCCATTGGCGACTGCCTACATCAACCGTTGTTGTTGCTTGTCGTAGACATTGTCAAAGGGAGGTCCAGTCGCCGGTTTCTCGGTGACCTGCTACGGCTATGACAGTCGCTGACAGTCGCCGAAAAAAATCACTTAAGTGGGACAGGCCCTTGAGGCACTTAGGACATGAAGATTTCCATCCATTCTCCTACATATTCTCACTGGGAGGATTGGACCAGGTCAATCCATATTTTTCTTTCTTGGCAGTCAGTACAATCAGCTTTGTTTCTGACCACAAATGTTGTGAACTCGCATTCACATTTGGGGAAAGGGCAACTTCTGGGGACCACAAATGTTGTTCCCAGTAGCTGCCCTTTCCCCAAATGTGAATGTGAGTTCATGCTCACAAGTTGTAGGAGCAGAATTAGGCCATTCAGCCCATCAAGTCTACTCCGCCATTCAATCGTGGCTGATCCATCTTTCGCTCTCAACCTCATTCTCCTGCCGTCTTCCCATACACCCGTACTAATCAAGAATCTGCGAATCTCTGCCTTAAAAATATTAATTGACGGCCTCCACAGCTGTCTGTGGCAATGAATTCCACAGATTCACCACCCTCTGACTGTAGAAATAGAAATCCCCCTTCATCTAATTTCTAAAAGTACATCCTTTTATTCAGAGGCCACGGCCTCTGGTTGTAGACTCTCCCAGGTGGATACATTTAGAAAGGACATCAAAAAACTGGAGCAACTAATTTGATTCCTATATAGTTAGAATAAGCCATAATGTGGAAATTTGCCTGCAAGGTATTGTCTAATGACAACAATGTGAATATTTTTTGAAGCTGACCTTATGAACTAAATGGATGAAAACTCTGAGACTAGACAATTTGAACAGGATCTAAGATATGCTGCAGTTCATGACATCCTGAGATTTCATTTATCAAAGAGATGTGTCAAAAGCAAAGTGTTCAACTATGTCTAAAATGATCTCCCATTTTCAGGTCGTCCATTACTGGCTAATGTTATTATGGTGCTTTTTAGTCTGAATTCATGAAAAGTCCACATAATTATCCCAGAGGGGATTAGTCACTTTTATGAAAACCTTCTGCTATGGGTGCTTTGTTCCTTAAACTGTTGTAAATGTACCTTGAAGGCATGTTGCTGGTACCTTTGTACATTGTAGTTTTGATTTCAATTTCTGCTTCAGAGAGCCCTTTAAATGTTACTTAAGGATCGGAGGGATTTTTTGTTTAACCTTTATGCTTTCACTTTTGTTGTGTGGATTCCAGGCAAGTTTAGACCTGGGGCCATGCATGTCTTTTCTCACTCATTGGCCACTGAGTGTAAAATTGTGAAGTCCTGTGCTTTATCTTCGAGGCAGAAGTAATGACTGATTTCCTATCAAATGATATCTTTGGATGTTGGGGGAAAAAATGCAGCAATTTTCATCTTTTATCAGAGGCACTAAAAATGGTGTCACCACCAAAGAATAATTTTGCAACACAATAGAAAATGAGACACAATGCTGGCTGGTAGATTAGTTTGTCAACCTAGCATTAACCTACAGGTTTGTAAACCCACAGTGTCACAGTGGTGGAGTTGCTGCCTCTGGCAATCTCCAGCTTGTCCCAGCAGCTTAGTGCTGGTCTTCTAAGGAGGAGGGTTGGAAATGTCAGGCTTATTCCTGCAGTTCACCCTTACCTTGAGAGGATGTGTTAACCAAAGATACTAGAGCAAGATCTTTCGGGCTAACAGTACAGGTTTCTTTCTGGCAGCTCGGCTTTGGGCTTGAAGAAGTAGCACTGGCAGTCTCTGGATTATCCTGGTGCTGCTAGACACATGGGGGCAGAGTTAATGCCAGTGGGCCACATGAGTGGCAAGAGTGTGTGGTAAGATTGTGTGATTTGTGTCAACAGTATGTAACAACGGGGAAAATATGGGGAGAAAAGATGAAATACAAAGGTAAGCGAGTCAATAATATAAAATAGATAGCAAGAGTTTCTTCAGTTAGATAACAAGCAAGAAAGTGGGTGTTGGAGCACTGGAGAATGATGCAGGAAAAGTGATAATAGGGAATAAAGAAATGACAGAGGAGTTGAATAACATTTTTGCATCAGCCTTCACAGTGGAAGACACCAGCAACGTGCCTGAAATTCAAGAGAGTCAGGGGGTGGAAGTTAGTGGAGTGGTTATTACCAGGGAGAAGGAGCTTGGGAAGCTGAAAGGGTTGAAGGTGGATAAGTTACCTGGGCTGGATGTACTGCACCCTAGGGTTCTGAAATAGATGGCTTTGGAGATTATGGAGGCATTGATGGTGATATTTCAGGAATCACAGGAGTCAGGAGTGGTCGCAGATGATTGGGAAATTGCCAATATTACCCCGCTGCACAAAAAGGGAGCAAGGCAGATTAATGGGAACTATAGTCTGACTTTGGTGGTTGGTAAGAATTTATAGTCTACTATAAATTATGAGGTTATGGGGTTCTTGGAAGTTCACGATAAAATAGGCCAAAGTCAGCATGACTTTGTGAAGGAAAGGGGAGGTCTTGCTTGACAAATTTGATGGAATTCTTTGAAGAAGTGAATAGCAGGACAGACAAAGGAGAGTCAGTAGATGTTGCTTACTGAGATGAGAGCCCACGGTATCAAACGGCAGATACTAGCATGGATAGCTGATTGGCTGGATTGCAGAAGACAAAGAGTGGCAATAAAGGAAGCTTTTTCTGGTTAGCTGCCAGTGACTAGTGGAGTTCCGCAAGGGTTGGTGCTGGGGCCGCTACTCTTCACGTTGTATATTAATGATTTGGACGAGGAGGTTGAAGGCTTTGTGGCCAAATTTCCGGTTATACGGAAATAGGTGGCGGGGTAAGTAATGTAGAGAAAGCAGGGACTCTGCAGAAGGACTTGGACAGGTTAGGAGTGTGGGCGGAAAAGTGGCAAATGGAATATAGTCTAGCAGAGTGTGGAGTCATGCATTTTGGTAGTGGGAATAAAGGCATAGACTATTTTCTAAATGGGGTGAGAATCAAGAAATCTGAGGTGCATTTGGACTTGGGAGTGCAGGATTTCCAAAAAGTTAATCTGCAAGTCGAATTGGTAGTAATGAAAGCAAACTCAATGCTAGCATTTATTTCAAGAGGGCTTGTATATACAAAACAGGGATGTAATGTTGAGGCTCTATAAGGCGCTGGTAAGGCCACATTTGGAATATTGTGAGCAATTTTGGATACCATATCTGAGGAAGGATGTGCTGGCTCTGGAGAGGGTCCAGAGGAGGTTGACAAGAATTATCAAAGGAACGAGGAGGTTAACCTGTGATGAGCATTTGTCAGCTCATGGCCTCTACTCGCTGGAGTTTAGAAGAATGAGGGAGGACCTCATTGAAACATACCTAATAGTGAAAGTCCTGGGTAGAGTGGATGTGGAGAGGATGTATCCACTAGTGGGAGAGTCTAGGACCAGAGGTCATAGCCTCAAAATTACAGAAGCTTCTTTTAGGAAGGAGATGAGGAGAAATGTCTTAAGTCAGAGGGTGGTGAATCTGTGGAATTATTTGCCACAGAAGGCTGTGGAGGCCAAGTCAGTGGATATATTTAATGCAGAGATAGTTAGATTCATAATTAGTACAGGTTTCAGAGGTTATGGGGTGAAGGCAGGAGAATGGGGTTAGGAGGGAGAGATAGATCAGCCATTATTGAATAGCAGAGTAGACTTGATGGGCCAAATGGCCTAATTCTACATCTGTCACTTGACATTATGACTGAGGAAAATTTGTCCTTAAAGTGAACTGTTATATTAAACATGTATCTGCTGACACGTAAAGAACTGTAAAATGGAGTTCCTTGAACTCCCCCAAGTCTTACCTGGAAATGGTCCAAACTGCTTCCGGGATAGGGAGATGGTGTGCTATTTATAGAAATGACTATCCCCACCTCTTCTCTCCGCTTCATTTGAGACTAGAGAGAATCGGGAAATAGAACAGAACCATCAAAGAACATAAATATAAGAACATCTGAAATGGAAATAGGTGCAGTTCATTCAGGCTATCCCTCCTGCTCCAACATTAACTAACATTCTGATTGATATTTTACATCAGCAACACTTTCCTGCATCAATCTCGTATCCTTTGATCCTGAATATTTTCCATCTGCCATATCTTCACCTATACATTCTACATTACCTACTTCAGCTACCTACCTGGATATACTTGAAGCCTTGTTTACATCTTCTTCACATCCCATGCAGCCACCCAGCTCAGTATCATCAGCAAGCATTCAGCTTAGTTTATTGTCACGTGTACCGAGGTACAGTGAAAAATGTTTGTGGCGTGCTATCTATTCAGCAGAAAGACAATACATGATTACAATCAATCTATTTACAGTGTATAGATACATGATGAGGGAATAACATTTAGTGCAAGGTAAAACCAACAAAGTCCGATCAAGGATAGTCCGACGAGCATCAAAGAGGTAGATAGTAGTTGACCACTGCTTTCAAGTTGTGGTAGGGTGATTCAGTTACCTAATAACAGCTGGGCAGAAACTGTCCCCAAATCTGGTGGTGTGCGTTTTCACACTTCTTTGATCACCTTTTACTTGATGGGACTCTGCAGAAGGACTTGGGCAGGTTGTGTAAGTGGGCAGAGAAGTGGCAGATGGAATAAAGTGCAGCAGAGTGTGGAGTCATGTATTTTGTTGGTAGGAATAAAGGTGTAGACTATTTTCTAAATGGGGTGAGAATCCAGAAATCTGAGGTGCAATGGGACTTGGTAGTGCTGCTGCGGGATTCCCAAAAAGTTAATCTGCAGGTCGTATTGGTAGTAAAGAAAGTAAACCCAATGCTAGCATTGATTTCAAGAGGGCTTGGATACAAAAGCAGGGACGAAATGTTGAGGCTCTATAAGGCAGTGGTATGTCCGCATTTGCAATATTGTGAGCAATTTTCGGTACCATGTCTGAGGAAGGATGTGCTGGCTCTGGAGAGGGTCCAGAGGCGGTTTGCAAGAATGATCCCATGAATGAGTAGGTTAACCTATGATCATCCATACCCCGCAACACTGCTCTCTCTCCCCATCCCCGCACTCGCAACAAGGGCAGAGTACCCCTGGTCCTCACCTTTCACCCCACCAGCCGGCAAATACAACACATAATCCTCCGCCATTTCCGCCACCTCCAACGTGACCCCACCACTCGCCACATCTTCCCATCTCCCCCTATGTCTCCCCCCTTCCGCAAAGACCGCTCCCTCCGCAACTCCCTTGTCAATTCTTCCCTTCCCTCCCGTACCACCCCCTCCACGGGCACTTTCCGTTGCAACCGCAAGAAATGCAACACCTGTCCCTTCACCTCCCCCCTCGACTCCATTTAAGGTCCCAAGCAGTCGTTCCAGGTGCGACAAAGGTTCACCTGTATCTCCTCCAACCTCATCTACTGCATCCGGTGCTCTAGATGTCAGCTGATTTACATCGGGGAGACTAAGCGGAGGTAGGTGATCGTTTCGCCCAACACCTCCGCTCAGTCCGCAATAACCTACCTGAACTCCCGGTGGCTCAGCACTTCAACTCCCCCTCCCATTCTCAATCCGACCTCTCTGTCCTGGGTCTCCTCCATTGCCAGAGTGAGCAACACCGGAAATTGGAGGAACAGCACCTCATATTCCGCCTGGGCAGCTTGCGTCCTGATGGCATGAACGTTGAATTCTCCCAATTTTGCTAGCCCTTGCTGTCTCCTCCCCTTCCTTAACCCTCGAGCTGTCTCCTCCCATCCCCCCGCCCTCGGGTTCCTCCTCCTCCCTTTTTCCTTCCTTCTCCCCCCCCACCCCCCATCAGTCTGAAGAAGGGTTTCGGCCCGAAACGTCGCCTATTTCCTTCGCTCCATAGATGCTCCTCCACCTGCTGAGTTTCTCCAGCAATTTTGTGTACCTTCAATCTTCCAGCATCTGCAGTTCCTTCTGAACCTATGATGAGCGTTAGTTGGCATTGGGCCTGAGTTTAGAGTTAGAGTTTAGAAGAATGATGAGGGACCTAATTGAAACATACAGAATAGTGAAAGGCTTCGATGGACTGGATGTGGAGAGGATGTTTCCACTTGTGAGAGAGTCTAGGACTAGAGGTCATAGCTTCAGAATTAAAGGACTTTTTTTAGGAAGATGAGACATGTCATTAGTCAAGGGTGATGAATTTGTGGAATTCTTTGCCACAGAAGGCTGTGGAGGACGTCAGTGAATATTTTTAAGATAGAGATAGATAGATTCTTGATTAGTACAAGTCAAAGATAATGGGGAGCAGGCTGGGGAATGGGGTTTGGAGGGAGATTTACTGTAGATCAGCCACGATTGAATGGCAGAGTAGACTTGACGTGTGAATGGCCTTATTCTACTCCTATTCCTTATGACCTTACGATGAATTGAATGTATGTACAGCAATCGAGTTTTGACCACACAATGGAACTGGTGGTCTCAGGTTTTGTCCCAGTGGCTCAGTCTTCCTCAAACCTGCAACAGGAGAACTCAGCTGACAGGGATGTAAGCCACTCTGAAGCACCTGGGTTTTACTGGGAGTAGGTTAACAAGGTGCAAGTGGCCAATCAATCTCAGCTAACAGGAGCCAGTTGTTATCAGTTGGCCTCTCCTTGCATGTCATCCGGTTAAAGGGATCAGAGCAACATCCAAGGGAGGGGTGGCGCTGTCCCAAAATCTTCACAGTCGTCTCAATGCTGCTATCAGTTCAAAGTCACCACTGGCATAACCAGTCTCTTCAGTAATTATACTAATGCATCTCACTGTGATCACAATTATTGCAGTGTAAGGGCATATATCAGGTTGCTGAATTGTGTGATGGAATTTGCTGTCAAAGTAGCCGCATGTGGGAAACTGTGTGCTTTTGTTAGCATGAAAATGTCAAGCCAGCCATTCAGTTCACTTGTGACCTGCATCGAACTGCACCATATTGCGAGATCGTTTAACTCCACGAGGGGCACTTTGTCTCAGAAAGCAAATAATTTTTCATTTTAAACAATACATCCAACCCCATTACTCACTAACTTTGTCAACATTGTCTTTGATGCTTTTTGCTTTTTTTTGTTCAAGTGCCTGATTTTTTATTTAAATGCTTTCAATCCAAGATATATATTTTGGTTTGTTCATTTTCTCAGTAAAATATGTGCCTTTTCACCTCTTGCTTTTAGGGTACAATAACTTTAATGCACTAATGCTGGGAAGGATTTAGGGGGTGGGGGGAAGCCATATTTAGCTTGGATTATCACAGCTGGAAGATTGCATAAGGAGGGAGGAGCTTTGAAGAACTTTGAAGAAATGAGTTGGTCAGATTACAAGACCCTTCAAGGACTGTGACAATGCAAAGATCTTAAAATAAACACTGTCAGAATACAGAGAGGAAACAAAGGTTTAAAAATTTGGAAAATATCAAAAGTGGAATAAATTAAAAAATATCGGAACATAAGAAATAGCATTGGTATATGTTGTAAGGCCCTCAAGCCTACTCTGCCATTCATTAGGATCATGGCTGATATAATCTTCACCTTAATTCCACTTTCCTCCAAATTCATTGTCAACTTGTTTTTTCCCCATAGTCCATGGATCTACAGTTCAAAAACCTGACTGCATTTCTTTCTGGAGAAGGGTCTCGACCTGAAATGTCACCTGTTCCTTTTCTCCAGAGATGCTGTCTTACCAGCTCTGTTACACCAGCTTTCTTCCTACACATACATTCATTTACAGGCTATTTGTATCATCGTTCTGTGAATCTTCAAGGCTTTCTGTGAGAATCTTTTCATTTTAAAAAGATACTTTGAGAACACCCTCTTTGAGAACACACTTGATGTGTTTGGCCCGCCTTCCTGGAAATTTCCTGCCATGACAGAAGTCAGGACAGGAAGCTTGTTTGGAGTCTTAAGGGCCTGTCCCACAAGCATGTGACTCCATGCGGCAAGTGTGATCTAAGCGACTCCATGCGGCAAGCGCTAGCTAATGTGGTCGTTTGAGCCGTATGGCCTCGCCGGGCTAGTCCCACTTGTGATCGCCGGAGCCGTATGGAGTTGTGTGGAGCTGGTCCCGACATCGCGCGGGGCTCCGAAAAACTGACCGCGTTAAAAAATTCCGTGCGGCAACGGCCTGCCGGCCCGCAGCTGCCTCGGTGCCATACGTCATGCGCGAACTTCCCGGAGACTTCGCTCGCACTTCATGTCACTCACTCGACCTCCACGCGGCCCCCGCTTCTGGTTAGGTCGCGCTTGCCTCATGTAGTCGCATGCTCGTGCGACAGGCCCTAAATATCAGGCATTCAGATGATGAATAATATCTATACATAACTAACACTCTGATCTTCTGCTCTTCCAGTTTTGCATTTTTTTTATATTTGCGCAAAAACAATAGATTAGATTAGATTAGATTAGATTAGACTTTATTAATCCCCTTATTCAGGGGAAATTCAGATGTCCTTGCAGCACACTAATAAAAATACAACATAGTATTCATGAAGAAATTCAACACCAAACATAAAACATCCCCCCACAGTGATTCCCACTGTGGGGGAAGGCACAAAGTCCAGTCCCCATCCTCTTGTCCACCCAAAGTCGGGCCTATTGAGGCCTCCACAGTCGCCGCCACGGCGCCCGATGTTCTCCCGCGTTGGGAGAACCCCTAGCGGCTTGAGGTGCCAGGAACGGCCGCCTTCCCACCGGAGCCCGCGGCTTCCAAGCCAAACAGACCGCGCCAGACGGAGCTCCGCACACTGGTGATCTCGGCGAGATGTAAGTTCAACGTCGCAGCTGGCCGCTCCACAGAACCGTGGCTCCACGATGTTTTCCTCGGTGGTCCCAGCATACTGGAGTCCCAGCGCGGCGACCCAGGAAAGGCATCGCCCGCTCCGCAATAGCGCTCCAGCGCCGCGCCGCCGCCAAAGCCGATGTTCTGGGCAGGGCCCCTCAGGAAAACGTCGCTCCAGGACCCGTTGGTAGGCCGCGAGGACGGGTCGAAGACGCTGCTCGGAGGAAGGCAACCCCTCCGACCAGGTAGGGACTTTGAAAAGCAGATTCCCCCCCCCCCCCCCCCCACCACCCCCACACAAAAACAAATTACACCCCCCGACTGTACACTTAACATACTAAAAATAACAAAACAGAAGGGGGAAAAAAAACGGACAGCTGCAGGACAGGCAGCCGTGCAGGACAGCGCCTCCTCCTAATGATACACGATAATGCTATGATATTTTGCCAGCTTACTCATCATTCTCCTGTGCTACAAGGGCAACAAGTTTTGTTCTGATCGATGGTATATTTTAAAAGTTATTAAGGTTTAGAAATCTTTAAAAAACGCACATGCACAGATTGGTCTCCTCTCCTGTCATTCGCCGGAATGGCGACGCCCCCTCCAGCACCATAGCTGCACTGATTGGCCGAGTCCGCTGTCAGTCACGGGTGGCACCTGCCTCGCCAGGCTAGGAGAATATAAAGCTGAAGGAGCGGCGTGAGCATTAATGCTCCGCCGGCTGGAGCTGCATCTGCGGGCGCCCCCGTGGTGCCGAGCGGACGAGCGGCTGAGCCCACTTCACGGCCTTGGTGGTGGGCCCAGCTGCGGGCGCTGTTGGCCGCATCATCTGACCCGGGCTTCTACCTGTCAGGCCCCGGCCGGGGTTTTACACGGCGATCCAGGAGGCATCGAGACCACAGAGGTGAGAACTCGCAACAATGGAGCCGTGGTGGCGGTGGGGCCTCGCTGTGGCAGTTGGGCCTCGCTGTGGCGGTGGGGCCTTGCTGAATTTCAAAATCTGCAGAGAAATCTCTCTTCCCCTTTTTTCAATTTTCTTCTGTCTCATGTTAGGTGGAAGGGGAATAGAGGGAGAGGAGGGGGGTAGGTAGTAGGGAATAGAGGGAGAGGAGGGCAATGGGAGAGGTGAGGAGGGATAGTGGGGGTGATAGAGGGAGGTGAGGACCAGGGGAGGTGGGGAATAGAGGGATAGGAGTGGTAGGGAGGGGAGAGGAGTTATGGAGGGAGGGAAGGAGTGATTGAGGGTGGGGGAAAGGAGGGGGAGGGAGTGTTGATGGTGGTTGGGAGTGGGGAGGAGGAGAGGGGAATGTTCCTGGGGGGGGTGAGGAGGGAGAGTGGGGGGTTGAGGGAGAGGAGGGGCTAGGGAGGGAGAGGGGGGACAGTGGGGGAGGTGAGGAGGGAGATTGGGGAGGAGGGGGAATAGAGGTAGAGGGGGGGGGAATGGGGGAGGTAGGGAGGGGGGGAATGGAGAGAGGAGAGGAGGAAAGTGGGGGAGATGAGGAGGGATGTGGGTGGGATAGGGGGATGTGAGGAGTGGGGGGGATAGAGAGAGAGATAGGAAGTGTTAGGAATGAGAGTGGAGTTATGGAAGGAGGTTGGGAGGGTGGGACTGAGTAGGGGAAAGGAGAGGGAGGGAGAGGTGAGGGATGGATTGGGGAGGGGAGGAGGAGAGGAGAAATAAGTGGGAGGGTAAAGAGGAGAGGGAGGGAGTGCTGGGGGATGAGGGGTATTGAGCTGCAGCTGCACAGTTGGGGGCTATGCATGAGTGGTGGTATATGACGATGGCGGAACGGTTGCGTTGGGGGAACAGGTGAGTGGTGGAATATTGTGTTGGGGGAGCAGACCCAAAGGCCTGGTATTATACGGTTCTAGAATAATAATAAGGGTGGCACAGTGGTGCAGCAATAGAGCAGCTGCCTCACAGTGCTAGACACCAGAGTTTAATCCTAACCCCAGGTGCTGCATGTGTGGTGTTTGCACGTTCTCCTTGTAACAGCGCGGTTTCCTCTGGGTGCTCCAGTTTCCGCACACAGAAGTATGGTTTTGGAGGTTAATGGCACCTAATGTGTAGGGAGTGGGTGAGAAAGTAGGAACAACAGGAATACAGACAGGAAACAAAGATTTAAAAATTTGGAAACTACCAAAAATTGAATCCATTTTTCAAAAAAGTTGGAACATGAGAAATAGAATCGGAATATGTTGTAAGGGCTCTTGTCTACTCTGCCATTTATTCAGATCATGGTTGATATCATCTTCACCTTAATTCCACTTTCCTCCATATTCACGGTAAACTTGTTTTCCCCAAAGTCCATGGATCTACAGTTCAAAAACCTGACTGCATTCCTTTACAGACTATTTGTATCATCTTCACAACTTTCTTTCCCATCTTTCTTTTTACCATATGTTAACGTGGCTGCAATATATCCAATATACTCAATCCCATCAGTGTTATGAATCTAATTTCAAAACAGTTTGTGCTCCAGCACTGAATCTTGTCATATCCAAACTTGCCAGCGTAAATAGGATGCATGTATCCCCAACTATCAGTCTGAAGAAGGGTCCCAACGCGAAACATCACCTATCTATGCCCTTCAGAGATGCTGCTTGACCCGCTGAGTTTGTGTTCTCCACCAGATTCCACCATCTGCAGCTCCTTGTGTCAATCCCAACACTCCATTTTCACCTATTTGTCAAATCCTCTATTCATGCTAATATATGGCTCCAACATCATAGCTTCCAACTTTGCAATCCTTTAAGAAAATTACAAATGCATCTACTGACTGTCCTTTATCCACTATGGTTTTTTTAGATCTTGAAAGACTTTGCTAAATTTGTCAAGGACGATTTCCCTTTCACAAAACCATGTTGACTCTGCTAAATCTGCTGAAATACTTCCTAAATAATTGATCGTTATTAAGGTTGCAGAGGATTGCAAGCTAACAGCGTCAAATAAATCGGCAGATAATTTATCTTTTATCTTTCCTGGAAATACAAAAAGATAATTACAAGCAGCTACCATGTCATTTATTTTTAATTCTTTTTCCTGCTAAACCTGCAAGATCAGCATTTATTGCCGAGTTTACTGGGAAGTATTGATAAAATATACAGTATCAAGGAATATGTAAAATATATCAATGAATAGGTGAAAATTAAAAAGAGTTTGCACGTTCTCCTTGTGCCAGCACGGATGCCTCCGGGTTTTCCGGTTTCCTCCCACATCCCAAAGAAGTGTGGTTTTGGAGGTTACTTGGCATCCGTAAATTGTCGCTAATGTGTGGGAAGTTGGATGAGAAAGTGGAAGTAGTGTGAATGGGTGATCATTGATCGGTGTGGACACAGTGGGTCGAAGGACCTGCTGTGGAACTGGTTGAATGGGGAAAGTCCCCATTGGGGCTGCGCTGGGATGACCAGGAAGTTCTGTGAATGTCCAATGATGGCTGTTCCCAGGGCAAGGCAGTCCAACTTTCCTCTTTCTGCTCCAAAAAGAGAATTATTGGAAATTACATGGGAAAGGATTTCTCATTGAAAAAGGATTTCTCATTGAAATCCTTGGCCCAACGCCATTCACGTTGGCAGGACAGTATCAGGAAAGATACTGAGCATGTTAAAACCACCTAAAGGGAACACAAGGTAGGCCAGCACTAACAATGGAAGTGGAAAATTGTAACGTTCTGGTTCAGGAATAGCTGCTTCCCCACAGCCATCAGGCTATTGAACACCACAACCTCCATTAAGCTCTGAACTACTTAGACTTTTATTGTTATTATTGCACTAATATTGTTATTCATTTTGTACGTGTCGGAATGTGTGTGTGTGTATATATATATATATATATATCCACACAAGGGTCAAGATTGTATATATATACACTCACACATACACACTCACACATATACACATTATATATATATATATATATATATATAATGTGTGTATGTGTGATTGTGTATATATACACACACAATCTAGACTCTTGACTCTCTTGTTTATCAATCCAAACAACCTACCCACTCCACCAAGCATGACCTGCACGATCATTGACAGAGTCTACTCATCCCACAAAGCAGTTGTGACCTTGAAGTTACTTTCACACTAGGGAACAGCGGCTGATGTTATCCATTGCGACTCATGCCCAGAATTGCACAACCAAATTTCTGGAGCGAAGCAAAATGTTCAGGAAATAATAATTATTGCTTTTTCATTCCTGAAAATAATCCATTTTCAATTGCATAACACCAAAATCAGTGCAGTGAAATGGAGTTCCTGGATGGAAATGCAATTGGTCGTTTTGCTCTTCTTCGAAACAGTTCAACTGGATCTTTATACTGCTACCGAGAAACCGATTAGACCTTGGTTTGAGGACCCATCGGAGAGGGCATTTCTGCAATGCAGCATTGGTTCAATATTGTACTAAAGTGGCAGCCTGGAAACATCAAAATATTGAAGAAATAAAAAAACATACTTTGCATCGACAGAAACCCTGTAATTCAAGTGTAAAAGTAGATGAGATGTGAGACAATTTCCATTCCATTGTACCGCGGTGTCAGGGTTGTGAGATTACTTTGGCTAATTCCCAGCTGTCAAAGTTTAATGAAGGCAAAGATTTTCTCAATTTAAGTTCTAACCTTTGTCGGATTCCCTGTTGCTTCCAATTCCCAGCACAGGAATGATTACAATATCGTGAGAGGAACTGATCGGCTAGCCGCACAGGTTCTCTTGCCCTGAGTAGGGGAATCGAGAACCAGAGGACAAAGGTTTAAGATGAGGGAGAAAAGATTTAATAGGAACCTGAGGGGCAACTTGTTCACATAAAGGATGATGGGTATATGGAATGAGCTGCCGGAGGAGATAATTGAGGCAGGAACTATCGCAACATTTAAGAAATATTTAGACAGGTATATGGATAGTGCAGGCTTAGAGGTTTATGGGCCAAATACCGGCATGTGGGACTAGTGTAGGTTAGACATGTTGATCGGTGTGAGCAAATTGGGCCAAAGGGCCTATTTTCACGCTGTATGACTCCATGACTCTCTGTGACTCCAAGACTTCAGATTGGTGGATTGGTGTTATCAACAGTAGCTGCAATTGAGCCACAATGCAGTGAAACAGCACGTTAATTCCAGCATCAGGAGGCATTGCAAATAAAGCATTGACTCTGTGATGGTGTGTGGAAGTTAGGATCACAGAAAGAGTAACAAATATATATCCCATTAAAACAAATTAATGCTCCTGCATGCAGCTGACAAGAGAAATTAAAATAGACACAAAAAGCTAAAGTAACTCAGCGGGTCAGGCAGCATCTCCGGAGAAAAGGAACAGTGATATTTTGGGTTGGGACCATTTTTTAGCGAAAGCAATAGATCAAAGGAAAAGATTGATAATGTTGCCAAGAAGAGCAAGTCTGATGATTTTCCATGGCGGAGCGGGCGAACCCTTGCCGGGGGTCGCCAGAGAGGAGTGCTCCGATCGCTGGCCTGTTAGATCCTGAAGCTTCTAGCTGCAGGCGTGGGGTGGACTTACCTTCTGGAGCCTGGAATCCCTCGCCGAAGATCCCCAGAGAAGAGCTCCGACCGCCGGCCTGCGGCCTATAACACCCTGAAGCCGCGGTCTCCGGTAAGGAAGTGCTGATTCAGGACCTCCAAGCCGTGGAGTGTGTTCGACCGTCCCGACGAGAGGACCTGTACATCGGGCTGTCCATAGCGGCGACTACGGAGGGTGAGAGGGGATCTTATTGAAACATATAAGATTATTGAGGGTTTGGACACGGTATGTGCAGGAAACATATTCCCGATGTTGGGGGAGTCCAGAACCAGGGGCCACAGTTTAAGAATAAGTGGTGAGCCATTTAGAACGGAGATGAGGAAAAACCTTTTCACACAGAGGGTTGTGAATCTGAGGAATTCTCTGCCTCAGAAGGCAGTGGAGGCCAATTCTCTGTATGCTTTTAAGAGAGTGTTGGATAGAGCTCTTAAAGATAGCGGTATGGAGGTTTTGATTAGTGAGACACCATAGGAGATGTTACTTGGAGACCAAATATTCACAAACTATGCTAACAATATGGTCGATGGTATCCATGCTTTCTATGCTCGCTTCGAGTAGAAGGCCAACAGGGTGGTGACACCTGGCCTTTCAGACTTCAGAGTGCTTCTCCCCAGGGTGACTGTAGCAGAGATTTGATGGGCCTTCTTAAGGGTGAACCGGCGAAAAGCAACAGGCCCAGATGGAGTTCCTGGCCATGTCCTTACTAGCTGTGTGGACCAGCAAGTGGGAGTATTCGCGAACATCTTTAACCTCTCTCTATTCCGTTCTGAGGTACCCAACTGCTTTAAGAAGACCACCATCATCCCAGTGCCAAAGAAAAGCTAGACCTCATGCTTCAATGACTACCACTCAGTGGCCTTGACATCCACCATCATTAAATATTTTGAGGGGATAGTTATGGAAAGCATTAAACCCATCGATCTTGACCCACTGCAGTTCACCTACTGCCACAACAGGTCCACAGACGATGCCATCGCCCTAGCCCTACACTCATCCCTAGAAGACCTGGATAAGAGAGACACTTACGTCAGACTCCTATTCATAGACTACAGCTCTGCCTTTAATACAATTATACCATCAAAGCTTATTACCAAACTAATGAAACTTGGTTTCAGCACTTCTCTGCAACTGGATCCTCGACTCCCTGACCAACAGACCCCAATCAGTGAGGATAGGGACAAATCATCCTCCACGATAATCCTCAACATGGGGGCTCTGCAGGGATGTGATCTCAGCCTCCATCTTTACTCCTTGCACACCCACAATTGTGCAACCATGTACAAATCTAATTGGATTTTCAAATTTGCAGACGGAACCACCATTGCGGACTGGATATCAAATAATGATGAGACGGAGTACAGGAGGAAGACTGAGAATCTTGTGTCCTGTTGTAGATTCAACAGCCTTTTCACTCAACGCAGCAAGACAAAGGAGATAGTGATGGACTTCAGGAAGTGAAGCGGTGCACACACCCCAGTTTGCATTGATGATGCCGAAGTAGAGATGGTTGAAAACTTCAAATTCCAAGCAGTCAATATCACCAACAACTTTTCCTGGACCACCCATATTGAAACAACGACCAAGAAAATACACCAACGCCTCTACTTCCTTAGAAGGCTTAGGAAGTTTGACATGTCCCCTACAACTCTCATCAACATCTACTGATGCACCATAGAAAGCATTTTATCAGGATACATCACAGCTTGGTTTGGGAACAGCTGTAAGAAATTGCAGCGAATTGTGGATTCAGCCCAGACCATCACACAAACCAACCTCCCTTCTATTGACTCCATTTATGCCTCACACTGCCTCGGCAAGGCCAGCAGCATAATCAAGGACAAGTCGCACCCTGGCCACCCCCTCTTCTCCCATCTCCCATCAGGTAAAAGTTATAGAAGTGTGAAAGCGCACACCACCAGATTTAGGGACAGTTTCTTCCCAGATGTTATTAGGTAACTGAATCATCCTACCACAACCTGAAAGCAGTGCTGAACTGCTATCTATCTCTGATGACCGTCGGACTAGCCGTGATCGGACTTTGTTGGCTTTACCTTGCACTAAATGTTATTCCCTTATCATGTATATATACACTGTAAATAGATTGATTGTAATCATGTATTGTCTTTCTGCTGAATGGATAGCACGCCACAAACATTTTTCACTGTACCTCGGTACACGTGACAATAAACTAAGCTGAATGCTTGCTGATGATACTGAGCTGGGTGGCTGCATGGGATGTGAAGAAGATGTAAACAAGGCTTCAAGTATATCCAGGTAGGTAGCTGAAGTAGGTAATGTAGAATGTATAGGTGAAGATATGGCAGATGGAAAATATTCAGGATCAAAGGTTATGAGATTGATGCAGGAAAATGTTGCTGATGTAAAATATCAATCAGAATGTTAGTTAATGTTGGAGCAGGAGGGATAGCCTGAATGAACTGCACCTATTTCAATTTCAGATGTTCTTATATTTATGTTCTTTGATGTTTCTGTTCTATTTCCCCATTCCCTCTAGTCTCAAATGAAGCGGAGAGAAGAGGTGGGAATAGTAATGTCTATAAATAGCACACCATCTCCCTATCCCGGAAGCAGTTTGGACCATTTCCAGGTAAGACTTGGGGGAGTTCAAGGAACTCCATTTTACAGTTCTTTACGTGTCAGCAGATACATGTATAATATCATAACACTTCACTTTAATGCAAATTTTCATCTTTCATATGGTCATAAGTGAAGAGTAGAATAGGCCACTTGATAGAACTGCCAAAAACATCATCCATTACTTTGCTGATGATTGAGAACAGTCAGGTTGGACGGTGATTAGCCACACAACCTTTCCTGTATTTTGTGACCAGCAGATATCTGGAGAATTGTCCACATTATCAGGCCGATGCCAGTGTTGTCAATGTACTGGGACAGTTTGGCTGGAGGTGCAGCTAGTTATTATAGCTACATCCAGGATTCTCAATCTTTTCCTGATAGCATGAGGAGCGAATCAGATGGGCTGAAGATGAGCTTCCAGGATAGCAGGAATCTCAGGAGGAAATCACAATGCTTACATGATTGTCAATGCCTCAGCTTGCATTGAGTACACAAAATATGAGTCCTGCCATCATCGTCATAGTCATGGAGTGATAGTATGGAAATTGGCCTTTTGGCCCAACTTGCCCACACCGGCCAACATGACCCAGCTACACTAGTTCCACCTGCCCACGTTTGTCCATATCCCTCCAAACCCGTCGTACCCATGTACCTCTCTAACTGTTCCTTAAATGTTGGGATAGTCCCAGCCTCAACTACCTCCTCTGGCAGCTTGGTCCATGCACCCACCACACTTTGTGTGAGAAAGTTACCCCCAGATTCCTATTAAATCTTTTCCCCTTCACCTTAAACCTATGTCCTCTGGTCCTCGATTCACCTACTCTGGGCAAGAATCATCATCGAGGTTGAGGATGATGTTCCAACCTCCTTCTGTTAACTTTTTTATTACAGACCCATTTGCATCCAGATATGGCAATGTGGCAGAGGTTTGATCTGATCACTTAGTTGTTTCTGTATTTAGTGGGCATGTGGTCCATTGATGCAGCCACACTAGGCTGGTTCTAGATAAGCCTGGTGTCATCTCGGCTTGCTTTACGGCACATGGATAGTAACAGAAGAATGGGGAATAGATTGGGCCATAAAATTACAGATTGATTCGCCTACAGTTCCTGACGTTCGTAAAACATAGACAAGTACAGCACAGCAACAGGCCCATCAGCCCACAATATCTGTGGTGAACATGATGCCAAGTTAAATTAATCTATTATGCCTGCATGTTACCTTTGGCCCTCCATTCCATGCACATTCCTGTGCCTATTTAAAAGCCTCAGATGCTACGATCCTGTCAGCCCCCTCCAACACCCGACAGCGTGTTCCAGACACTCACAACTCTCTGCAAAATATCTTCCCCGCACATCACCTTGAAACTATTCCCCTCTCACCATAAAGCTACATCCTCTGGTCTTTGACGTATCTACCTGAGAAGAAAGGTTCTGACTGTCTACCCTATCTATGCTCCTCACAATGTGATAAACACCCATTTGGTTTCTCTTCAGCCTCCGACGCTCCAGAGAAAACAATCCGTCCAACCTCTCCATTTAGCTAATATATTTTATATGATGTCATAGTCATAGAGTCATACAGCATGGAAACCTTTGGCCCAATTTCCCCATGGCAACCAAGATGCCCCATCTACTTTAGTTCCACCTGTCCACATTTGTCCCGTATTCTTCTAAACTTTTCCTATAGACGTTTCTGTCCAAATGTATTTTTAATTGTGTTATGCTCCCTGTCTCAACAATCTCCTCTGCCAGTTTATTCCATATAATCTCCACCCTCCGGGTGAAAAAGTTGCCCCTTGGGATTCCTATCTTTCCCCATTCACAGTAAACCTATGTCTCTGGGTAAAAGACTGCACCTTATCTGTGAGTTATTCCTCTGATGATCTTATACACCTCTATAAGATCACCACTTGCCCTCCTGCGCTCCAAGGAATGAAGTCCCAGCTTGTCCAACCTCCGTATAAGTCAAGCCTTCAGGCCCTAGCAACATCCTTGGAAACCTCTGCACTCTTTCCAGCGTAACAACATCCTTCCTGTAGCAGGGTGACCAAAAATAAACACCATACTCCAAACACGGCCTCACCAAAGTCTTGTACAACTGCCCTCCTTGTATTCCTGTGGGTGAACAATAAGGACATAGGCCAAAACCTCTTCAATTCAATTCAATTCAATTCAATTCAACTTTAATGTCATCGCACAAATACAAGTATGAGTACAACGAAATGCAGTTTTGCGTCAGTCCGTAGTACAGTGTAGTTGTGCATAAAGAAATTTTTAAAAAAACCTCTTGATCCAACTTCAATCAGTAAGTAAGATATGCATACAGATAATGTGTAATCACATATGCAAAATACAGATGGGAATTGAACATCATGGGAGAAACGCCTGCTCCAATTTCCCCATTGGCATTTCGTAACATAATACTTCAAAACATATATATTCTGCTTGTTATACACAATGGTACAGGAGGAGATGGTTTTTCTAATTTGATTTCTCTGCTTGTTTAACTCCTTCGTGGCTGCCTGACCCACAGCATTTGATGTTTGATTTTAAGCTCTGGCATTGCATGTAGAAAGGGGGATAGAGTAATGGGGGGGACAGAGGGAGGGAGGAACTGACTTTGTTTGTAATTCTGTTGACTGAGGACCGTACACACCATATGTGGCAGTAAAAGGTGCTTTCTGCCTCTTTGCCTGCACCACATTCCACACCACCATTTTACCAGCACTCAGCTAGAACAATAACTCTGAGTTGTGAATCTGCAAGCAGATGACACCTTGTTTATTTTGTCTGATATCAAAGCTGCAATACTGCATCCCTAGCTGCCTGGCTTTGGCAGATGGAATATGCGCATGATTCCATCCCCATGGTAACAGCAGCTGCGCCAGGCAACCAGTACTCTGCTGATCAAAAAAAGACTGCTTCAAGACCCAAGTTGTGCAATGATGAGAGACCAGGACCGTGATAAGCCTTAAATGAAAGTGGAAGCAAGGACAAAGCAAGGAGAACAACACGCACAGTAAAATAAAATGAGATGCTCATTTTGACTTTGAATTAAAATAAATATTACGTG
Organism: Leucoraja erinaceus; assembly: GCF_028641065.1. Taxonomy (NCBI): domain Eukaryota; kingdom Metazoa; phylum Chordata; class Chondrichthyes; order Rajiformes; family Rajidae; genus Leucoraja; species Leucoraja erinaceus. The sequence continues at coordinate 12,425,317 of NC_073390.1, forward strand.
AGATATAAGACAGTTAATTTACTATCACCAATTTTGCTCTATGGCAAGATGTCAAAATGACCCCGAGAGAGAGAGCGAGGGAGAGAGAGCTAAACATACAAAGAGAACAGACAAAGACAAAGAAAACAGCATAAATAAAGGGACCAAAATAGCGAAAGAGAGAGAGGAAATGGGGTCAGACTTTTTTATTTTAAAATATGTCTTCCACTCCATATAAGCTAAGAGAAATTAGATTTGATCAAAAGATCCTGTTGCTGTTCAAAAGCACAGGTGTGATGGGTCAGATGTCATCTGCTTAATTCAGTTTCCATGATTTAATATAGAATTTGACCGGGATTAGCAGGGCAATTCTTTTACACCCAAATTAATTGTTGTCCTCATTTCCCAAAGAAAAATACCTTCAAGAAAGTAACAACTATAATGACCTATATTTGCAATAGAATGCATTTTGGTTACAGTAGATGTTAACTTAAAATATAACATTTATCTATGAATCCCTGCATCAGGTGTTAGATCTATTTATACTAGCACCAGTGTTCAATCTGCTGTATGGGTGTGGAAACACAAATTGACAGAGACAAAGACTGCTCTGAATGTGCAGATTAATGGTTTGTATATACTAAAATTGGCACAGGATCCTTTTTTTTGTAATCTATTTCCACAATATTATCCGAGAAGCCAAACATAACATCCCAGCCTGAAGTGTTCAAATAATTATCTCTTAAAGAAATTAAATCTGTGGAAATAAAAAGTAGTCCAAGGTCCTGGGGATGTGATATTTATCAAAAGAAACTTGACTTGATATTTGATTGAATGTTCTCATTAAAAGAAATAGTGATATCCAAGAGAGCCCTCTTTGTTAATCCCTGTTCTATTACACTAAGTAGGACTGAGCAAACGCCACATATTCCTCTGAGGATTGGAGTTCTATGTAACAATAGTAGCACCAGCAGCTTTGAGAAAAACATGGTTGGTCTAAAAGGAAATGTGTTAATTAAAATGATAATCTTGGAATCTAAATTACAAATTCGTACAGAGTCACTGTTACTTCCAATTGACTGTGATCTGACATTGACTTTACAGAAATCCCGTCCATTTTGTTTCAACATATGACGTTTACATTTGTTTACAATTTCTTCATTCTGTAAGGCACTGATATGCCTTTTCTTTTGCAGTGAAACAATGTCTCGTGGGGATTGCTATGATGGAAATGCACAGATATGATTAAAACAGTAGTATTTCAGAATACGTGCATATGCAAGAGCAGTCAGAAATGAAAATCATTAAAATCTTGTTCAACTAATACATAATTAGTGAAGAACGTCTTGTATGCACTCGAAACTAAAAAAAATTTAAATGCCCTAAAACATATTATTTCTACATGAAGCATTCACATTTTGTGAATCACGAATGCTCTATTTTCTTTCTCTGAGCTGTTCACATGAACATAGCAAATGTCCCAGACGCTCTTCATAGAATCGTGGAAATGTATGGCAGAGAAGGAGGTCATTTGGGGGCACAGTGACGGTAGAGTTGCTGCCTTATGCCCCTGTCCCACTTAGGAAACCTGAACGGAAACCTCTGGAGACTTTGCGCCCCACCCAAGGTTTCTGTGTGGTTCCCGGAGGTTGCAGGTGGTTGCCGGAGGTTGCAGGTAGTGGAAGCAGGTAGGGAGACTGACAAAAACCTCCGGGAACCACACGGAAACCTTGGGTGGGGCACAAAGTCTCCAGAGGTTTCCGTTCAGGTTTCCTAAGTGGGACAGGGGCATTACAGCGTCAGAGACCCCGATTCACTCCTGACTACGTTTGTACATTCTCCCTGTGACCGCGTGGGTTTTTTCTCCGGGAGCTCCAATTTCTTCCCACATTCCGAAGACGTGCAGGTTTGTAGGTTAATTTGTTTCTGTTAGTTGTAAATTGTCCCTCGTGTGTAGGATAGAATGGGGTGATTGATGATCGGCACGGACTTGGATCGGTACGTCGAAGGGCCTGTTTCCACGCTGTATCTCTGAAGCCTAAAGTAAAGTCTAAATCTATTCAGAATAATCACTACTCAGAATGGCCCCACAGCAGAAGTGTCCATGTTGCGGGGCTGGAAACTGGAAGTATCCCGAGCTAATTCTGCCACCACCATCATCTATTGCAACAAGTGATGGCTCCCACTGATTGTCGCCAGAAGCTTGCGTCCTTTTCAGGATGGACGATGACAGCGATGTCATCATTTGAAACATGGAAGATGGACACAAAAGAAGAAGGCTACTCAGAATAATCTGGATCCAAAGATTCCTGGTTTGCGAACAGCTCTGTCCACGACTGCAAAAAAATGCAGAGTTGTGGATGTTACTCAGTCCATCACATAGACCAGACTCCCCGCCATTGACTCCATCAGAAGTATAATCAAAGACTTGGCCCACCTCCATAATTTCTTCTCCCCTCTCACATCAGGTAGATGCTGCAGAAGGTGGAAAGCACGCACCACCGGACTCAAGAACAGCTTTATTTCCTTTGTTATCAGGCTTCTGAACGGTGCTTCCATGAATGAGGGTACTGTCTGACTTACCTCCACTCTATTTTGACATTGGACTATGTCTCTGGAACAAATCCGCTACAATGCTGAGAAATATATTCTGCATTCTGTATCTGTTCCTTTGCCCTATTTTTGTCCGTGAGTTTGGCTTGATTGTATTCCAGTATCGTATTATCTGATTTCATGAGATAATATGAAAATCAAAGCTTTTCAATCTACCTCAGTACACATAACAATAATAAGTCTGAAGAAGGGTCTCGACCCGAAATGTCACCCATTCCTTCTCTCCAGAGATGCTGCCTGTCCCGTTGAGTTACTCCAGCTTTTTGTGTCTATCTTCACAATAAATCTAAACCTGAACATAAATCTAAACCTAAACCTAGGCTATGCCTCATAGACATTTTTAAACTGTGATAAGGGTTTCTGCTTCTACCATTCTTCCGAGCAGCGAATTCCAGACCCTCATAACTCACTGGTTTAAAATAAAATCACAACTCCTCTCTAACCCTTCGAACAGTTCCCTTACATCTATGACCCCAGGTGATTGACATCTGTTAAGGAGAGTTAGTTTAGAGATGCAGAGATTCAGCGTGGAAACAGCACCGAGTCCATGCCAACCAGCGATGCCCGTAAACCAGCGCTATCCTGCACACAATTTTACCATTTTTACCAAATTAATCTACAAACCTGTACGTCTTTGGAGTGTGGGAGGAAACCGGAGGACCTGGCGAAAACCCATGCAGTCATGGAGAGAATGTACAAACTCCATACAGACGGCGTCGAAGACGGGTCTCTGGCGCTGCAATGCAGCAATTCTACAACTGAGCCACCGTGCTGCCCTAAAGGGACTTCAGCAAGTGAGGTGGAGTACATATCCTAGTCTCCATCAATGGTGCTGAAGTAGAAATGGTCGAGAGCTTCGTGTTCCTAGGTATAAACATTACCAAAAGTTTGATCTAGTCCAACCATATTGATGACATGGCCAAGAAAGCACAGCACAGCCTCTACCTCCTTGCTAGATTAAGGAAATTAGGTATGTCCCTAATGATTCTTATCAATTACTACAGGTTCACCATAGAAAGCATCCTATCTGGATGCATCACAGCTTGTTACATGGATACAGACCAATGAATCATACAAACCAGGCCATTCAATCATACAAACCAAACCAGCCACCCCCACGCCTGCGCCCCTTCTCAATCAATGCCATCAACACTTCACACTGCCCAGTCATTATCTCTTCTCTGCTTTCTCGTTGGGCTGAAGAAAGGTTTGTGCGCATGTACCACTAGGTCCAGGAATAGCTCCTTCCCCACAGGCATCAGACTCTTGTATTGACTCTTGTATTATGCTAGGGATACATTTCCAGATCTTTCAATCTACCTCGTAGCGACATGCACAATTTGTTTTAGCTGCACCTTCTCTGGTGTTTTCTTTTAAGAGATACAGTGTGGAAACAGGCCCTTCGGCTCACCGAGCACGCACCGACCAGTGATCCCCGCACACCAACGCAAGCCTACAGACACCAGAGACAATTTACACTTACACCAAGTATACAAACTCAAGCCAATTAACCTACAAACCTGTACGTCTTTGGAGTGTGTGAGCAAACCTAAGATCTCAGAGAAAAACCACGTGGTCACGGGGAGAAGGTACAAACTCTGTACACACAGCACCCATAGTCAGAATGGGACCTGGCTCTCTGGCGCTGCAAGCACTGTAAGGCAGTAACTGCACCACCGTGCCGCCTCAGTTGTAACACTATATTTTACACTGTATTTATTTTCTCTTTTGCACTACCTGTTCTACTCATACATATAATGATCTGCCTGGATGGCATGCATAACAAAGTTCTTAACTGTAACATGGTGCTAATGACAATAAAAAACCCATTGCTAATACCAATATATTGCCGCAGCCTAAAATATTTGTCCTCATTGGTTACGATTCTACCACAGAAATACATATATGTAGCTGCCCATGTATCCAGGGGTTTAGAACATGCACCAAGAGTGGTGGGGAAGAGCTTTCCAAATATATCTGGTCTCACCATTCATTGCATGAGTAAACTTTCCATTTAGTATCCATGCTGGCACCCTGGGCTCAGCGGTATCTGTCTTGTTTCAGAGTCAAGGGATTCTGCTCCCACTTCAGGGATTTGAGAACATAATCCTGGCTGTGAGTTGGAGATTGGTGTTTTGTGTTGGGATCATTTATGGAGCCAGTGTAAATCTTTGTCATTGCTTCTCCACGTCTTTCTGGCAATAAACAGGTCCATCACTGATTGATTCACATCAAGATTGTTTCAGCAGTTAGTCACATGGATGAGGTTCAGAAGATAACAGTTCCTGTCTCGGATCTAGAGATTTAAAATATGTAATCTAGATTTAGTTTAGTGTAGATTAGTTTAGAAATACAGAGCGGAAACAAGCCCTTTGGTCCACTGAGTCCATGCTGATAGCAATCCTCGGACACTAGAACTATCCTACACATTAGGGATAATTTTTTTAACAATCTTTTTTACCGATGCCAATTAACCTACAAACATGTACATCTTTGGAGTGTGGGAGCAAACCGGAGCGCCTGAGCAAAATCCATGCTATTACGGGGAGAAGGTATAAACTCCGCACAGCCAGCGCCCTTGATCAGGATCAAACCGGGTCTCTGACGCTGTAAGGCAGCAACTCAACCGCTGCATCACCGTGCCGTCCGTATGTCTATACCTCAAGGACCCGTCCCACCAGCATGCAACTGCATGCGGCGAGCGCGAGCTAACGCGGTTGCTTGAGCCGTACGGCCTCGCGGGGCTGGTCCCACTTCGATCGCCGGATCCGTATGGAGTTGTGCGAGGCTGGTCCCGACATCTCGCGGGGCTCCGAAATACTGACACTGTTCAAAAATTCAGAGCGGCAACGGCCTGTCGGCCCACAGCCGCATTGAGGCCGTACGCATCGCCTCGACGGGCGTACACACCTTCTTGACACCGTACGCACTGTCTCGACGCCGTACACAGCTTCTTGACGGCGTATGCCTAGCGCGTGGCATTGTGCGATGACATCACCGCCCGGCGTGCCGTTGCATGATGATGTAACCGCCCTACGCCGTGCGATGTCCAAATTCAGTCGGCCCGCCTTGTGCCCAGCTGATTGGTGAGTATGATGTCGGGACCAGCCCCGCACAACTCCAGACGGCTCTGCGGTTGGAAGTGGGACCGGCCCCGCGAGGCCGTACGGCTCAAGACACCACGTTTGGTGGGACAGGCCCTTCAGCATGGCATTGGACCAGTGCTACCTCTTGGTTGAGACAATAAATCTTGTTTTCATACTTTTGTCTCCTTTAAAAATATCCATGTAATCACCTTATTACTCCTTTTTACCCCTGTTGACCTGCTTATGGTCTATCAGTACCAACAATCTAAAACATAATATTATCCCTCTTTCTGGGAGTTTGCTATGTGCACTTTTCTTTCATTACCAATATGATTAGAATTCCAAAGGAGTTCATTGCAGGTAAAGTTTGACTTCATTTAATGGTTGTATAGTATAACAGTGTTAGACAATAGACAATTGGTGCAGGAGTTGGCCATTTGGCCCTTCGAGCCAGCACCGCCATTCAATGTGATCATGGCTGGTTAGCATATCACACCAGCACCTGTCAGGCCTTCTACTATAGTGTTAGCACGAGAGGTAAGAGGATTGTGAGAGAGCAGGTATATAGCGGTTATGTAACTGGATTAACGGTCAGATGTCTGGGTCATTACCTGACGGATATGTTTAAATTTGACCATGGTTTAGTGGTGCAGCAGGGAGTGGTGTTGCCTCACAGCTCTGGGAACCCAGATTAAATGCTAACCTTAGCTATGGAGCAAAATATAAATTGCTGGAAGAACTCAATGGGTCAAGCACCATCGATGGAGGCAAAGGAGCGGTCTCCTTTACATTGGCAACCATTTTGTAGCGACATTGCACTCTATCCTCAACAGCCACCTTGAGCTTCCAGGTGCATGCCATTCCAACTCCTCATCTCATTCACACACCAACCTGACTGTCTTGGGCCTTCTTCACCGTCATGGTAAGGCTAAACAAAAACTACTAGAACAGCAACTCATATTGTGCTTGCGGGGAGTTAGCCTGCAACACAATAATATGGACAATGAGTTCTTCAAATTTCAGGTGAGTCACACCTTCTGTGTTCCTTTCCCACTCCCACCAGTCCATACCCTTTGTTTAAGAGGGAACTGCAGATGCTGGAGAATCGAAGGTTACACAAAAAATCTGGAGAAACTCAGCGGGTGCAGCAGCATCTATGGAGCGAAGGAAATAGGCAACGTTTCGGGCTGAAACCCTTCTTCAGACTGATCGGGGGCGGGGGTGGGTGGGGACAAGAAAGGGAAAAGGAGGAGGAGCCCGAAGGCTGGGGGATGGGAGGAGACAGCAGGGGGGCTGAGGAAGGGGAGGAGACAGCAAGGACTAACAAAATTGGGAGAATTCGATGTTCATGCCCCCGGGTCTGCACCCCCAGGTCTGCACCCCGGGGGCATGAACATCGAATTCTCCCAATTTTGTCTGAAGAAGGGTTTCGGCCCGAAACGTTGCCTATTTCCTTCGCTCCATAGATGCTGCTGCACCCGCTGAGTTTCTCCAGCTTTTTTGTGTAACAGTCCATACCCTTTGTTCACCTTATCCATCCTCCCATCAGGTTACCGATGCATTACCCTCCCCCATCTGCTTTCAAATGCCCATCACCCACATACTTGTCAAACGTGGTTTATTCTCCCAGGTTTCATCTTTCCCATCTTCTCTCCACCTGGTTCCATCTGTCCATTCTTCACCTTTCACCTCTCCTTCATCCAGTTCCACTTCTCACCTACCAACCATATCTCACCATTCACTTCTCAGCTCTTTATACCGACTATCATCCTTCTAAACTCTCAGTCCTGATGCTAAGTCTCGACCCGATCATTAACCATCCCTACAGGCAGCGAAGAAAGCGAATGGCATGTTGGCCTTTATAACAAGAGGAGTTGAGTATAGGAGCAAAGAGGTCCTTCTGCAGTTGTACAGGGACCCAGTGAGACCTCACCTGGAGTATTGTGTGTAGTTTTGGTCCGCTAATTTGAGGAAGGACAATCTTGCTATTGAGGGAGTGCAGCGTAGGTTTACAAGGTTAATTACCGGGATGGCGGGACTGTCATATGCTGAGAGAATGGAGCGGCTGGGCTTATATACTCTGGAATTTAGGATGAGAAGGGATCTCATTGAAACAAATAAGATTATTGAGGGTTTGGACACGCTAGAGGCAGGTAACATGTTCTCGATGTTTTATGGAGTCCAGAACCAGGTACCACAGTTTAAGAAAAAAGGGTAAGCCATTTAAAACGGAGATGAGGAAACACTTTTTCACACAGAGTTGTGAGTCTGTGGAATTCTCTGCCTCAGAGGGTGGTCGAGGCTGGTTCTCTGGATACTTTCACGAGAGAGCTAGATAGAGCTCTAAAAGAAAGCGGAGTCAGGGAATATGGGGAGAAGGCAGGGACGGGTTACTGATTTGGGATGATCAGCCATGATCACATTGAATGGCGGTGCCACATCGTGAACACTGGATGCAGTAGATTTCAAAATCAAGCACTAGGTTGAGTTCTTCAGACAAAATCTGCCATTCTTACCAAAACTCGCCAAAGCAAGTCTAAGAATGAGGGCAAACTCACCGGTACAGTTACTTAAGTTCTCTCAACTCAGTTCAAGGGAAACTAAGGATGGACAATGTATTTTTGGCTTTACTGGTGACTCCCACCTTCTGAATGTAAATAAATGCAATGTCGGTACATCACAGTTAATGTGGCCATATGGTATCCTGATACAGAGATACAGTCATAACTTTGTACAAAATTGCATTCTTATTCTCTCTGTACTCTTGCTGTTTGAAGGGAGAACACAATGGAGATAGAATTATTAGTAATCTCTGTGCAATTTCCTGTTTCAGGAAAGATTTAATCAGTGATACAACCTCTGTTTGCACAGATCAGAAGTAAAAATCACAAACAAAATAGGGAAAATAATCAATAAGACAAATGCAATGCTTGTCACAATATTTGGCATCACGGGACAGAAGTTAAATTGTAGTTGTATGAAGACATGGTCTGAATGTCCAGTGCATAGTTCTGGGCGTTGCACCTTTGGAAGATTACACTGCGGTTGGAGGGAGAGCAGTATAGATTTACCAGAATGATACCAAGACTCCAAAAGCCCAAGGTATTTATCTTGTGATTGCCAGCACAAGACCCTTGTGCAAGTATTGACCACAAGTTGTGCTTACTTGTACACTTCAGCTCTCTTGACCACAGCTGGATGTAAAGAGGTGAGTCCAACCTGCATACGATATGTGTGTGTCTTTAGCTCTGATGACGGTAGACAAACATCTACTTCTCTGTTGTAATCCTTCCTACTAAATTTTAAGTGTGATGAGAGAAGTGCTTTCTGTTGGTTGGACTTGAATTATAGACTAAGAATTGGAGACAAGACATATTTACCGTCAATGGAACAATGATATTTTTACTGAACACAGCATAACAGGCCTATAAACATAATACTCATGGACAACATATGATGCACAACAGGATGGGGTGTCATGGTGGTGCAGCGGTTGAGATGCTGCCTTACGGCGCCAGAGACTCGGGTTCACTCCTGATTACAGGTGCTGTCTGTGCTGGATACGTTCTCCCCGGGACCATGCGGGTTTTCCCCGGGTGCTCCGGTTTCTCCATTTGTGCCTACAGTGGAAACATTCTGCAGGTTAATCGCAATCTTAGTTTGGTTCAGTTCAGAGCTACAGCAGGGAAACAGGCCCTTTGGCCCACCGAGTCCACGCCAACCAACAATCACCCATCCTGTAGTTCTATGTTATCCCAATTTCGCATCCTTCTCACTAGGGGCAATTTTACAGGAGCCAATTAACCTACCAACCTGCATGTCTTTGGAATGTGGGATGAAATTTGGGAGCACCCAAAGAAATCCCACATGGGCACAGGAAGCACGTACAAACTCCATACAGACAGCACCCAGAGTCAGGATCGAACTCGGGTCTCTGGCGCTGTAAGGCAGCAACTCTACCGCTGCGCACTGGACAAACAGAATTAATATTTCAAGATATAAGAAGGACGAACAGAATTAATACTTCAAGGAGAGGAGAACAATTTAAGGGTGGGCATTCCTGCAAGACAAGTGGCAGTGAATTAATACTAAATATCTTGACAGTATTACTGCACAAGGAATGATTGCTGTTCATAATTTATATTGATGACTCAGCAACAAAACCTATAATAATATTAAACTGGCAGATTTACTGTAGGTTAACACCAAGAAAGAATGTAACATAATGCAAAGAAAAGTTGCTCTCTCAGCCATCGATTAGCATGAACTTTAACTTACAAGAGTGTGCACATTGGTTGAAAAAGAAAGAAACATCGTTGAAGAAGGGTCATATGTGATAGGGTCGGGATTTGGCTATTTGGCCCATCAAGCCTATTCAATCATGGCTGATCTACCTCTCCCTCTTAACCTCATTCTCCTGCCTTCTCCCCAAAACCCATGACGACAAGGGCAACCAAACAGCAGATCCAAACAGCAGATGAATTAATCATTAAAAGCCACACGGCAGATCTCTAATCTCTGCACCTTGCTTTTGCGGGCCTCAACCTGCAGTTGGTGTCTGGACTTTCAGACCAGCATTGGTCATAACATTTCAATGGTTCACTGTTCCTTATTGTCACGTATGCACAGAACAGTGACATTCTTTTGCATGGCCACAAGGTGCAGTCGCCACCATTTTGGCGCCTTTTAAAAAAAAAAAAGGAAAAACAGAAAACACAACAGTGCAAAATGCAAAGTCCAGTCCACGTGTTGGAAGTCGTGAGTGCCCCTGATCCAGGTAATCCTAGGTAAGCCCGACTCGATGCCCCTCGCCTCAGCCGACCTTGAAGGCATTTGTGGCAATACCCCGGCCCCTCTCCGACTGACCCACTCCTCACATCCGTCACCGCTAGTGGCTCCCTCCTCAACTCTCCGGTCTTCTGAGCCGGACCCTTCAACACTGGTGCTCCACAGGGTTGTGTGCCTAGTCCTCTACTCTACGCCCTCAGCACAACCATGACTGTGTGGTCAAATGCAGTGCCATCTTGAACTTTAAGCTTGCCAATGATATCACTGTGGTCAGCCGGATCGATACCATTGATGAGCTGGAGTACTGGTAATGGATTGGGAACCTTGTGTCAGCATGTCAGATCAATAACCCAGCACTTACCTCAGTAAGGCAAAAGAGTTGGTTGTAGAAACAAAGAACTGCAGATGCTAGTTAATACGCAAAAGGCCACAAAGTGCCGGAGTAATTCAGTAGGTCAGGCATCATCTGTGGAGAACGTGGATAGTTTGAGTTCAAAGGTTTCAAATGTTTCAAAGGTCTTTTATTGTCAGATGTACCAATTAAGGGACAGTGATATGCGAATTGCCATACAGCCATACAAAAAAAAAGCAACCAGACACACAACTACATAAAAGTTAACATAAACATCCACCACAGTGGATTCCCCACATTCCTCACTGTGACGCAAGGCAAACAAGTCCAACTTTTTCCTCTTTATTCTCCCGCGGTCGGGACAGTCGAACCATCCGTTGGGGCGATGGAAGCTCCTGTAGCCAGCATTCGGAACTCTTGCATCGGGGCGGTTGAAGCTCCCACGTCAGGGCGATCAAAACCCCTCGTCGGTGCGGTCGAAGCTCCTGCAGCTTGGAGTTCCCGAAGCCATATCGATTGGTGGAGCAGATTTGATGGGCCAAATGGCCTAATTCAGCTCCTACCATTTAAGACCTTATGACCGTGAACTAATCACCTCTTTCCTCCCCATTCCCAGAATGCCGCCCCATTCTCTTACTCTTTACTTTACCTTATTCAGTTATTCTATTATTGTGTTTTAGTACTTTATTACATTATTTTAAATTGTATGTATTGTATTTATCATTACTGTATGTGGACAGTCTGCTCAATGGACATTATGTGAACAAGGAATTCCATTGCACCCTGTTAAATATGATAATAAACTGATCTGAATCTGAATCTAATCTAAATCTAAAACTGAGGTCAGAAAAGCAATTAAAATGCAAATGAATTACGAGGGTCTACTTCAAGGGATATGGAATTTCACCTGAATTTACTTAGAGACCTAAGGGACTGCTGATTCTAGAATCTGGTGCAGAACACCAGATTCTAGAATCTAGAATCAAGAATCTAGAATCTGGTGCTGGCGAAACTCAGCAAGTTGGGCAGCATCTCTGGAGGACACGGACAGGTAACATTTTGGGTTGGGACCCTTCTTCACTCTGATCGTAGTAGGGTGGAGAAAGCTGAACAAGTGGTGGGGGCAGGACAGGACAAAACCTAGCACGTGAAAGGTGGTTACAGGTAAGGGGGGTTTCGACTGTCAGATAGACAGATAAAGGTTAGAGATAAGATCGATCCAAAAGAGTTACAAAAGGGGTTACAAAGGGTTCAAGGAGACAAAAAGGATTCAGCTCAGGTGAGAAGAGGAGTGGAATGTAAACTCAGAATGAGGCATATAGGTGGAAGGGGAGGGGTTGGGGGTAGGAAATGGATGGGCGAGGGATGGTGGGAGAAATTGGTGCACATGGGATGGGGTAGGGGGCACAGAAAAGAGAGTCGGGGGGGGGGGGGGGGGGGGAGGGGGTGTTGGAAGGGAGCATGTTACCTAAAATTGGAGAATTCAGCGTTGATACCATTGAGTTGTAAACTGCCCAAGTGGAATGTGAGGTGCAGTTCTTCTAGTTTGCATGTGATCTCACTCTCGGGTAATTGGGGCCTTTGACCTATGCCGACCAAGTTGCATGACCGCACTAGCCCCACTTGCTTATGCCTGGACACCATCTGATTTCTGGTGCACACCTCGGTCTCTTTCTCTGGCAGCTCGATTCCCATACGCACCACCTCTTGTGTGAAAAAACGGGCCCTCAAGTCCCTTTTAAATCTTTCCATTCACTTGTTAAACCAATTTCCACCAGTTTTAGTCTTCCCTACCCTATGGAACAAGAGAGAGGGGAGAGGAGGGTATTACTTAAAAATGGAGACTTCAATGTTCTTACTGAAGGATTGTAAACTACCCATGCAGAGTATGAAGTGCAGTTCTTCCACTTTGGCAATGGATGAGGCCAAGGACAAAAGATCGGTATGGGAATGGGAAGGGCGTGGCGGCACCTGGTAGCAACCCAAGGGCACAACGAACCATCGGCTCTAGAGGGCGGCGTTTTGGTGGGGGAGGAGCGAGTCACTTGGTCGGTACCTGAGTTGGTATTTAAGGCTGGGCAATGCCCGTGTCAGGCGGGGAGTAGGGAGCTGTATTAGAGAGAATAAACACGTCTAGCGCACTCAACTCGTGTCTGACTAGTTTTTGGCTGGACTCCTACGAGCCTCCACCACATTTGGTGACCCCGACATGATTTGAACACGCAGCCTTCTGACTGCCAAGGGCTGCTGGATCCCATGGTTGCTAACCATTTTAACTCCCTTCTGCCACAAGGGGAGTTTAGCAGTGTTTAGCCAAATGGTCGCTTATCTACGTTTGATCTCACCGACACTTCTGTTACTCAGAATAACAATATCCCCATTACATAGCAGTTTACTTAGGCTACGGAGGAAGTATGTTTTTAAAAATAATATTACAGAGTTAATAGAAATCAAATTAAGCTTGGGAAATACTGAAGTTACAAGAGAGCACTAAATGGAGTGGAATATTTCTTTAGCGTTTCACAGATGTCTCAGAATAAACGCAAAGACCTAGACTCAGATTGAAGAAATATATGGCATTGTGATAAGCATGGATTCTTAGATACAAACTTGAACACGTATTTAATGAGATTGAGTGTGGAAACAGGGAACGTAGGGATATCGGTGGAAGGGACGGTGATGAGGCGAAATAGGTGGGTTTACGAAAGTGCTGGTTTACAAAAAGAGTGCTGGAGTAACTCAGCAGGTCAGGCAGCATCCTTGGAGAACATGGCTAGGTGACGTTTCAGGTTGGGACCCTTGTTCACTCCAGAGAATGTGCCCTTTAGGGTCTGAAGGAGGGCCCTGACCCAACACATTCCTAATGTGTAGAAAGGAACTGAAGATGCTGGTTTACACTGAAGATAGACACAAAATGCTGGAGTATTTCAGTGGGTCAGGCAGCATCTCTGGAAGAAAGGAATAGGTGGCATTTTGGGTCACCTATTTCTTTTCTCCAGAGATGCTGCCTGACCCACTGAAATACTCCAGCATTTTGTGTCTATATTTCGAAACGTTCCTATCCATATTCTCCAGAGATACCGCCTGACCCGCTGTTGCTCCAGCACTTTAAGTCTTTTAATGAGATTGAGTCTTCTCCATGTACTTGCAAGAAATAAGAAGAGAATTCTGCTTGTTTTGCGGCATGCTTGACTTGTGCAGTTAACCTTTTTTCCGACACATTGGTGTAATACACAAAGCATCAAAGAACAGCACTATCTGCCTGCAGCAAGTTGCTTGCCTCATAACAATGGATGTTTAGTCAGGATGCTGATGGTCATTTTGTTGGAGTGATTGGCCCAGTGTACACAGCCACAATACGTCCATCAGATTGCCTGGGGCTCAGGGATTGTGAGGCTGTCTAAAGAATGAGCTACATCTCAGATGATGTGGTCACTAAGTTGCTTGCCTCTGCCAAATTCATAAGCAAGCTTTTGTTCAAACCTGTTAACCATCTATCTACTAAAGCAATTTGCAGAGGAAAGGGAACTATGATACAAATATAATTAAAGTGTAAAAACATTTTAGTTTAGTTTAGTTTAGAGATACAGGTCCTTCGGCCGACTGGGTCAGCGCCAACCAGCGACCCCAACATATTAACACGATCCTACACTCACAAGCGACGATTTTTACATTTACCAAGCCAATTAACCTATATAGCTGTCAGTCTTTGGGATGTGGGAGGAAACCGAAGATCTCGGAGAAAACCCACGCAGGTCACGGGGAGAACGTACAAGCTCCGTACGGACAGCACCGATAGTCAGGATCGAACCCTGATCTTCGGCTCTGCATTTGTTGTAAGGCAGCAACTCTACCCTGCACCACCATGCTGACCTGTTATAATTTAGGTGCGGCACAGTGGTGCACCTTACAGCGCCAGAAACCCAGATTTGATCATGACATCGGGTGCTGTCTTTGTAGAGTTCCTGCAGCCACATGGGTATCCTCTCGATACTCCAGTTTCCTCCCATATCCCAAAGACTTGTGAGTTTGTAGGTTAATTGGCCTCTGGAAAAAAATGTCCCTAATGTGTATGGAGAAAGTGGGAAAACATAGAATTAGTGTGAATGGGTCATCAATGGTCAGCGTGGACTCGGTGTGCCAAAGGATCTTGTTTCAATGCGGTGTCCCTAAACTAAACTAAACCCCTGTAAAGTGAAACTTAGAGCTTTTCATTGCAGTTGAAGAGGTAGAGTGTGATGCGGAATGTCAAAATATTGGTAACACAAAGCCATGCAATTGCAGATAGACACAAAATGCTGGAGTAACTCAGCGGGTCAAACAGCATCTCTGGAAAAGAATAGGTGACATTTCGGATTGAGACTGAGACTTCAGACTGAGAGTCAGGGGAAAGGGAAACAAGAGATATAGATGGTGATATAGAGAGATATACACCAAATGAATGAAAGATATGCAAAAATGTAACGATGGTCTAAGTGAAAACGAGTTACAGACGATGAGACTCAAGCTATTCTGTTGCCAGTTGTAGGAAACAACACCACAAACACCATGCACATCCTTGCCCTGTCCCTACCCACCACCTGAGGAATTATTGCATCTTCTATATCAGGTCATTTTAGTTTATTGTCATATGTACCGAGGTTTTTTGTTGTGTGCTAACCAGTCAGCAGAAAGACAATACATGATTACAATTGATCAGTTTACAGTGTAGGCATACATGATAAGGGAATAACGTTTAGTGCAAGGTAAAGCCAGCAAGGTCTGGACAAGGATAGTCTGCGGGACATCAAAGAGGATGAAAGTAGTTCAGCACTGATCTCTAGTTGTGATAGGATGATTCTAAATTTAATATTCTTACTGATGCTTTGCTAATCTTGGCATCCAGAAAATCTTGGCAAGTCTTTGCCCTCTATTTCATGCTGAGGTACACAATTAAAAGATTTTCCAATACTAAAGAAAATTAATGAGGTTAATGCAGATGATTTTCTGGAACGAGACCAGGACTGGATAACTGATGTCCTATCTGAGGTCAGTTCAGGTACAAACTAAAGAATTATCCCAGAAAGAATAATTATGTGAGAGCAAAGCTTAATATAATGCTGCATCTAGGGCATGCAAAAGTACGTTAGTGGACTCTGAGTGAGCATTTTCAAGTTGTAATATTTTTTGATGGGAAGCCCATATCAGCCAGAAAGTACAGAAGCAATGTGTGACGAGGGAAGTGTGAGTTATGATCTTGGCAGTAGGATTTTAAGTGTCCACGTGAGAGTAAAATGATGAAAATCAATCAGGAAAGAAGTGTAACGAGGCCTGGTGGAAGATTTCAACAAGAGATGAGCTAAGCAAAAACAAAGTCAAGCAAAGTCACGGTGATGGAAATAACCAGTATTCATGATGGCATGGATATGTTTCAAAGAATGATGGCATTACACAGCACAGAAGCTGGCCTTTAAGCCGAACCTGTCCATGCCAATCAAGGTTCCTATCTGAAGGGCCTGTCCCACTTTCACAACCTAATTCAAGACCTCTGCCGAGTTTACCCTTGACTCATACTCGTAGCATGGCCGTCACAAGGTCGTAGGAGGTCGTAGATAGGTCGTAGGTAGGTCGTGATGCTAGTCGTGGGTACATGAGGCATCAAGTAGGTCGGGGTGTTTTTCTAGCCTGATGAAAAATGTCCACGAGTAAAAAAGCTCGCGAATTAGGTCGTGAAAGTGGGACAGGCCCTTGAGTTAGTCCCTGTGCCTGCATTTGGCCCATATCTCTCTCGCCCTTTCCTTACCATGTACCTGGCCAAATGTAATCCAAATTTGTCCTTAAAATGTAATGTTATGAGTAGTTTTGTGCAGTTTCAGACAGTTGGCAGGGCAAGCAATGGAGACTGAGTCTGGGGAACGGAATATGGTGAGTGAAGATTTTTCCCCTATATAATTGGAGGATTTTATTCTATTTTAAATGTTTAAATGAAATTCTTCGTATGTTGCAGAACATACTTGGCTAATAAAATATGATTATGATAATGTTACATTTATTTATAATTTTGTTATAGCCCAATGGTTGAATAACTTAATTGGTATCTTTATAGCCAAATAATTGAAGAGTGTCAAAACTGTAAGTTTACAAGGTCTCTGACAAGAACAATTGAAAACTAATCAAAATGAGAAATAATTGAAATATTTAAAATGATTAATGTTTTAAAATATATAAAATCAGGTAAACACACAAAATGCTCTAATAAATTGAAACAGTTAGCAAGTCCAATGTAATTAAAAAGAACACCTTATAAACTTGACAACACAAGTCGATCAAGGAATAAAGAAGATGTGTGGCATGCTTGTCTCCATTGGAGGGGGCATTGGTTTGGCCTCATTTGGAGTTCTGTTGCCCTCTTGTAAGCAAGATGTGGAGGCTTTGGAGAGGGTGCAGAAGACGTTGACCAGAATGCTGCCTGGATTGGAGGGTATTGGCCATAAAGTGAGTTTGGACACAAGGAATTGTAGATGCGGGTTTACAAAAAAAGATAGAAACTGCTGGAGTGACTCAGCAGGTCAAGCAGCATTCTCTAAAGAACATGGATGTCTCACACCCTATTGTCTTTTTTATCACTGGGCTTTGTCCAACCATCTGCTAATCAAACCATTCTCACCTGTATCCACCTATCACTTGTCCCACCTCCACCTAGCTTTCTCCCCCCACTACAATCAGTCTGAAGAAGAGTTCCAACCCGAAACATCGCCTATTCCATTTCTTCAGAGATGCTGCCTGACCCACTGAGTTATTCCAGCATTTTGTGTCTGCCTTCGGTCCTGCTCGATGTTTAATGTTCAGTGAACTGATATCAAGGGGACGTGGATCTTGAACCAGTCTAGGCTGGTGCAGGATCAAGACCCATTTCCCCATTGTAAATACTAAAGAATGTGAGGAAGGTTGAGCTCCAGTGCTTGTATCCGATGTCAGGATGTTCAGATAATAGAGCTCTCTACTACTAATAAAGTTTAGGGTTCCTGCATTTGACCCCACCTGTATGGAAATTTTGCACACTGATGACTGCCTGCAAAATCCTGGGCAATAATGCATGATTAATATAAGCAACATTGGATGACTGCCTTATTATCTTTCCAGCTTAATCCAGTTGTGATGAAAGATCATTGATGGAAATATTAACTATATCACTGTTCATGACCTGCCAAGCATTTGCAGCATTTTCTGTCTTTATTTCAGAAGTCCAACACCTGCACTATTTTGCTTTTGACCGCAAGGCACCATCTTCCCTCGCACTCTAAAGGTTAAATGCCGTGACCCCTGAACCAAGCACTGAATTCACGTGATGTATATTTGCAAGAGGCCTTCCTCTATTAATAGAAAAGGAATGCAAGTTTGAATGAATTATTCATACAATGCCGTGTAACCTTACAACCACACTTAGGAAATTAATTCTCTGTGCATTCCTTCAAAAGTCCAGTTGCAATCATTAATTAAAAGGACAAGCAAACAGACGGCTCAACGAGATAAAAATGATATCCATCACTGAAGATGCAGCAACCTTGTATATCAGCATCAGATTTCCAGTGGCCAATGTATGAGTCATCAGCTTATTACCAGAGCTACATTCATGTCATCAGCACAAATCATTAAAACCATGTCTGCTGCTCCACGGAATGGGTTAAATAACAGTGTGAGTGGGTTCTAACCGATTCTCCCACATCTGCCTCTGCAAGACATAAACAAGGGTTAAGTAACGTATGTAGCAGAGAACAAAACGATGAACATTGGAGCTCAGAGTTTTCTGTTTTACTTTACGTGTAGTAAAACTGGAGGCAACATGGAAAATGGAAGACAGCTTGAAGGTCAGAGAACAGATACAAGGATGTTCCCACTTCCTTCTCACATTGAAAGCCCTCTGCCTCGCACAATATCAATGCAATAGTTCTGATTGTCATGAGGAAAAATAAGTGCTGCTTTTCTTGGAAAAAAAATTCGGGCATTCTTAATATCTGCAGCATCTGAGATAAGTGATATTGTTCAAAAGTCAGTAATAATGTACGTTTATTACTATTCCAACGCTGAACACTGGGCTGATTGCAGCAGCAATCCCCAGGTACAGCACAATATGAAGGCACCCAACTGTTTTCTTCATTTAAAATGTATACAGTAAATTAAGTTGAATGGTTTCAGTTACGGTGGAAATCATCCCACTTAAATTCTGAATGACTGTCTGGGGATGCGTGGGAGTGGGTGGGATATGGCGGGGAGGGGGGGGGGGGGGGGGGGGGGGCTACATTTTGATTACAGAACTAATGAAGTACTTTAGCTGATTTCACCTCACAGCAGCTTACAATTCCAGCACTAAGCCTGCTTTAGAACAGTTTCATCTTCCGGGGAGCTTAGGCTGAGGTTTTTAATCTGCGCCAATTTTACTTTGGATGGCGGGGAGATGGTGATGGCTTTTTAAATATCCAATCTTTAAAAAATATATATTTCCAGAATTGTATGAGGCTGCAGGAATGAGGCTGATGAAGTACACATACAATATTCTGCACCATCGGCAGGTTGAATGTAAATCATTGCTGACAGCACATGATTTATCTCTTCTCCCCCCCTCCCTCAAAAGGTTTCAGCCTAGTTGTTTTTTTAAACAGTGATAATTTATCGTTTCACCAAATAATCACAAACAGAGATATCTCACGTGATTTCTGCAACACATCACTGTGGACCACAAAAGCCAGGCTCAGTGAACTGGCAGGTCAAGACAAAAAGTTAATCCTTTTGTATTTCCATTTTGGCACATTCCCAAAAATGTCCATGTTAGCAGAGGGTTAGTGATAAATGCATCAGTGTTATTGCGATCTCACTCGTCAACCTAGTCCCTTCATGCTCCAATTTGATATGGACAATATAATGACACAGATGTAGCAAACATTTCTTTCAAAATTGATTGTTGTAGGCAGCATTGGATTATCCTCAGAATGATTAATGGCAGAGATTCTTATCATTCCTCGCTCAATTTTGGGTCAATTTAATCACTTCCAGTTTGACCAGCTAGACATTTACAGGCTGATTTGATTACTACTCTTTCATTTCTCCATCACTGAAATTAAAATCTGAACAAGCTTAAAACCGAAAAAAAACACAATTCTCGGAGTGGGTCTACAAAATGTCTCATCTTCCTCACGAGGTTCATTAACGATGTGTAACACCATGATGATATTGCCAGTACAATCTCTAACGGGATTCTCTGTTGCTAAGAGATGCAGTGTCTTAAACTTTATAATATTAAGTTATACTAAATGTAAAGGCACTTTATATAGTGCGTCAGTAATGTAAAGCCTGTGTTCAACTACATCAGAAAAGCATGTTGTTGTATGCTGTGGCCCCACCCTTTCCATAACTTGCCCAGGATAGTACAAGGTTCAGACACAAAGGATATCCTTTTGATCTTGTCACTGTATCAGTGGAGGTGCTGACTTAAATAATTTTTTGCATCATACCATTTTAAAGAATTTTTACGGAAAGTGCTAAGAACATCTTTCAGTTGGAGCCAGGTTAGTGCATCTTCCATTCTTCAAGATATATATGTCATGACTTCAAATCGACAAAGTGATGGCTGAATGCCAACATCTGTTCATGTTTTATTTGGTTAACATATTTTTCACTTTCTTTCTAGTTGTAGCCAATATTTTAACATCTTTGGAAGACACTCCTATGGGAACTGAAACAAACCTGCAAAGTTTGTAGTATCAAAAGAAAAGCATTGTGAACCATTATTTATCATGTCAGGGTTTTAATACCACATCAGTTTTACTCTATCAGAGTAAATGGCTGAAGCTACATTGGAGCCTCTTTTAAACTGAGCTGATAATGAAGGGAAGTTCTGGTCAAATTGTTACAGTGCACAATTTCAGGAAATTAGCCATTAAAGACATTAGAAACTGCAGATGCCTTTTTTTTTTAACTAAATGCAAAGTGTTGGAGGAACTCAGTAGGTCAAACAGCATTTATAGAATCACAGAATTATAGAATCATACAGTGTGGAAACAGGTCCTTCGGCCCAACTTGTCCACACCGCCCAACATGTCTCATCTACACTAGTCCAACGTGCCTGCGTTTGGCCCATATCTCTCCAAACCTGTCAATAGTCAATAGTCAATTTAATTGTCATTTGGACCCCTTGAGGTCCAAACGAAATGCCGTTTCTGCAGCCATACATTACAAACAAATAGACCCCAGACACAACATAATTTACATTTTACATAAACATCCATCACATTGCTGTGATGGAAGGCCAAAAAAAAAACTTATCACTCCACTGCACTCCCCCCCCCCCCCCCCCCCCCCCCCCCCCCCCCCGATGACAGAGTCAAAGTCAAAGCCCCCGGCTGGCGATGGCGATTGTCCCGCGGCCATTTAAGCCACGCCGGGTGGTGCGAGGTCGCACACTGGGTCTTGATGTTAGAGCCCCCGGTGTGCGCTCGCAGAGTCCCGCGGCCATTCCAAGCCGCGCGGGGCAGTGGTGTTAGGCCCCGCTCCAGGAGCTCATCGACCCCGCAACTCGGGCGGGAGAAGTCGCCGTTGCAGGAGCCCTGAAAAGAGGTCTCCCTCCAGGGACCCGCGGGCTCCCGGTGCCGCCGTCCGCAGACCCGCAGTTGCAGTCTCCGAGTCAGCAGCAGCAGCAGCAGCAGCAGCAGCAGCGCTCCACCACCGCTCCACCCGCTGCGGACTCGGCCAGCTCCGCGACGGTGAGGTGAGTCGGCACCAGAGTCCCCGGCTTCTTCTGTTGGAGGCCGCTCCTCATTGCAGCCCCAACGACAACGGAGGCCCGACAAAGAAAGGTCGGGTCTCCAGTGCAGGGAGAGATTTAAAAGTTACCCCCTCCCTCCCACCCCACCCCCACACCCCCACACACATACCCCGACAAAAAATAACAAAAACTACATATAAACATAGACAAAAAAATAATAAAAACGCGGACGGGCTGCAGAGGCCGCTGCTGACCAGAGTCGCGCCGCCTACCGGACAGGTATCCATGTACCTGTCTAGGGGAGGGAAATTACATAGATGATGTTTTGCGGGGCATGACCCTTCTTCAGACTGCAACAGACAGCGTTTTGGGTCAGGACCCTTCTTCAGACTGTGAAAATGAAACATCGTCTGCCCATTTCCCTCCACAGATGCTGTCTGACCCGTTTAGTTCCTCCAGCACTTTTGTTTTTATTTAAAGATATTATTGCTTGTTCACATCCAATTTCTACCAATAAGCTACAGTTCAAGAACTGAAACTTATAAGTGCACACACAAACTAACCAAATTGTTTGATGAACACAGCAAATGAATCCCACCCTGCTCATTTCTTCTCATTTTGGCATCTTTAGTTTTATGAGGAGAAACAGCAAGAGACAAAAGCGGGGCAGCACGATGGTGCAGCAGCAGAGTTGATGCCTTACATACCAGAGGCCCAGGTTCGATCTTGACTACGTGTGCTGCCTATATGGAGTTTGCATGTTGTCCCTATGATCGCGTGGACTTTCTCTGGGTGCTCCACTTTCCTCCCACACTCCAAAGACGTACAGGTTTTCAGTTAAATTGTCTGTGGTAAAATAAATTATAATGGCAGAACACACACTATGAAAATGTTCACCCCCTTCTACAGAAATGGACCGAGACAGTGCTCCACATCTGCTCAGGAGACACTCTGTGTGGGTAGTAGATGAATGAACAAAGGAGGATGGGGCGGAAAGGGGCACTGGGTGACAGGAGGAGGGGTGGAAATGGGCAAGGGGGAAACATGGGGAGATCAGAGGAGGATCGGAAGGTGAGAGAGTTGGGAGAGGGGTTGAAATACTGAACGGGAGGGTTACCTCAGATTGGAAAAATTCAAAGTTCACACCATTGGGTAAACAGCAGAGGTTAACAGCAGAGCACGAATCAAGCCAAAAAGGTGGATGATGGTGAGATGCTCCAAAATGGAGTACACCCCAGCAATTTTGTCCACAGCAAATCACTTTCAAGGCAAGGGTGGCACAGTGGTGCAACGGCAGAGTTACTGCCTTACAGCGCCAGAGACCCAGGTTCGATCGTGACCACGGGTGCTGTCTATACGGAGTTTGTATGTTCTCCCCATGACTAGCATGGGTTTTCTCAGAGAGCTCCCATTTCCTCCCACACTCCAAAGACGTACAGGTTTGCAGATTAATTGGCTTGGTATAATTGTAAATTCTTTCTGGAGTGTGGGGGATTGTGCAGGGATCGTTGGTCGTCACGGACTAGATGGGCCAAAGGGCCTGTTTCCATGCTGTATCTCTAAACTACACTAGACTAAACTAAAGCATGGGAACACTTACAATCCTCAAAAGCAAGTATTTCAATGGAAGTGTCTGCCAACTGCTTGGGCTGAATGAAATAACCACCTCACTGGAGTGTCATGGCCCTGTCCCATGGTACGAGTTCATTCAAGAGCTCTCCCGAGGTCTAAAAAATAATCAAACTTGTGGTAAGCATGTAGAATGAACGTAGCGGGTACGTCGGAGCACGGGGATGTCTCTTAGCGGCTCGTAACACTAACGGCAGGTAAGCTCGGGAAGACACGCGAAGAATTTTCAACATGGTGAAAATTGTCCACGAGAGCCCCGAGTACCTACGAGCGGCTATTACCATAAATCTCCGAGTTCGAATCAGGGCAAACTCGGGAGAACTCTTTGAATGAACTCGTACCGTGGGACAGGGCTTTCAGGACCATAACTATAGTGTAAGAATCCACGGGCATGATGAGAGAGGAGAAGCTGATGTCGCAATGTTATTTCATGTGAGTCAGATATTATAGTACCAGTGGATGAAATGATGTGACTCTTGGGGAAGAGTTTGATGTTTGACGAGCTTTGTTTGCTTACAGAGTTGTGAACAGATTGAATCACGGTCAGACTTAGCCGGATGTCTTGAGGGAGAAATATACTTCACAGTGTAGATGATTCAATATCTTACGAGCGATGTTACACTAGGCCTGGACTGACTGTTGTCAGCTTAATGCGGTCAAAGTTCACCTAGAGAGGCTGCAAATGCAAAAGTTGCATTCCACCGAGGTGTGCGACTGAAAAACTGTTTATTACATTCAATAGTCCAAACTAAGCTTGCCTTCAGCAGTCAGGGCATTGCGCAAAGTTAGGAAGTCAAGTTGCAACTTTATAAAATTTTGGTCAGGCCACATTTAGAATATTGTGTACAGTTCTGGTCACCACATTGCAGGAAAGATGTGGAGGCTTTGTAGAGGATGTGCAAGAGCATTACAGGATGCTGCCTGGATTAGAGGGTATTATCTATACGGAGGGCTTGGATAGTTTGATTGTTTTCTCTAGCGCATTGGAGACTGTGGGATAGAAGTTTATAAAATGATGAGCAGTACAGATAGGTTAGACAGCCAGAATCTAGTCCCAGAGTGGAAATGCCAAAGATGAGAGAGGATAGCTTAAATAGAATAGAATAGAATAGAATAGAATAGTTTCTTTATTGTCATTGTAACATGGGCCATGTACAACGAAATTTAAAATGTCAGCCAGTCAGTGCAGCATTCAAACATTTCTAAAGCTAACGAAACATCCACGGTAAAATAATAAAGATAAGCAAATAAATAAAAATCACAGACAAAGCACGCATACACACCCAACCCTCCATCCTTCTGTCGATTTCACCGTTACCACAGTCCCTTAGTCTGTATCGCCCCTGCGTTCCTTGGCGGCCACATTTAGTGCTTTTATAGCAGTGGGGTAAAAACTGTTTTTTAGTCTATTTGTCCTTGTCCTTGTGGATCTGTACCGTCTGCCTGACGGCAACAGTTCAAACAGGGAGTGTCCGGGGTGGGAGATGTCCTTTATTATATTCTGGGTTTTTTTGGTGCAGCGGGAACTGTGTAGGTCCTCCAAGGTAAGGAGAGGGCAGCCGACAATCCTCTGGGCGTTGTCAATGGCCCTCTGGAGCGCTTTCCTCTGAGCCGCTGTGCAGCTGGTGTACCACACGCATACACAGTATGTTAGTATGCTCTCAATGGAGCACCGATAGAAGGACAGCAGCAGCCTCTGAGTGATGTTGTTCTTCCTGAGCACCCTCAGGAAGTGCAGTCTCTGCTGGACCTTTTTCAGCAGCGCAGTGGTGTTCACGCTCCACGTCAGGTCCTCCTCAATGTGGATTCCCAGGAAGCGGAAATCCGCCACCCTCTCTACACAGTCCCCTCTGATGGTCAGTGGTACCATGTCCGTTTTGTTTTTCCTGAAGTCTATTATTACCTCCTTCGTCTTTGAGGTGTTGAGGAGCAGGTTATTTCCTTCGCACCACACTGTCAGCTGCTCCACCTCATCCCGGTAGGCGTACTCGTCCCCCGCGGAGATGAGTCCCACCACTGTAGTGTCATCCGCAAATTTGACAATGGTGTTGCTGTGGTGGGCGGGGGTGCAGTCATGCGTGTAGATGGTGTAGAGCAGGGGGCTCAGTACGCAGCCCTGTGGAGAGCCGGTACTGAGGCTGAGGGCCGTGGATGTGTGATGGCCCACTCTGACTCTCTGGCTTCGACCCGACAGGAAGCTATTTATCCACGTACAGGTGGAGTGTGGAAGTCCCAAGTCCCCCAGTTTATCCACCAGTTTGTGGGGAAGGATAGTATTAAAAGCAGAGCTGTAGTCCACAAAGAGCATCCGCACGTAGCTCCCCCGCTGCTCCAGGTGAGACAGTGCAGCATGGAGAGCTGTGGCTACAGCGTCCTCTGTGGATCTATTCGCTCTGTACGCAAACTGGTGGGGGTCAAAGCTTCGGGGCAGAAGTGATGTGATGTGACCCCGGACCAGTTTTTCAAAACACTTCATCACCACTGGTGTGAGTGCGACTGGCCGGTAGTCGTTGAGGCTGGAGATGTTTTTTTTGGGCAAGGGGACTATGGTGGAGGACTTCAGACAGGGTGGGACAGTGGACTGGGCCAGTGACTGGTTAAAAATCCTCGTCCAGACTCCAGCCAGCTGGTCTGCGCAGTCCTTCAACACGCGTCCAGATACGCCGTCAGGACCAGTAGCCTTCCTTGGATTGATGGCCCGCAGCGTGCGCCTCACCTCATGCTCCTCTATCTTGAGGGGTAGGCTGCTGTAGACCATGTGCTGTGATGTGGCTGTCTCGGGTGGCTCCACTTCAAAGCGAGCAAAGAAGTGGTTCAGCTCCTCTGCCAGTGAGGCGTCACCTTCAACAGCTCCAAGGTTGGTCTTATAGTTGGTGAGACACTGGATCCCCTGCCACACCTGCCTGCTGTTGTTACTGTCCAGGTGGTCCTCTATCCTACTCCTGTAGTCTGATTTGGCCTCTCTGATGCCTCTCTTCAGGTTAGCTCGGGCCGTGCTGTATAAAGCCCTATCGCCAGACCTAAAAGCGGTGTTCCTCTCTTTCAACAGCCGCTGGACCTCCCGAGTCATCCAGGGCTTCTGGTTGGGGTAGACCCGGATCTGTTTGTCCACTGTGACCGTGTCCATGCAGTTTTTTATGTAGCACAGTACACTGTCTGTGAACACCTCCAGGTCCCGGTGTTCAAACACCTCCCAGTTGGTCCTGTCGAAACAGTCCTGCAGCTGCTGAGAAGCACCATCAGGCCAGGTTGTGATGGTCTTTGTAATGGTAGGAGCGGTTTTCCTGAGGGGGGCATATGCAGGAATTAAGAGCAGGGACATATGGTCAGACTGGCCCAGGTGTGGTAGTGGTCTAGCCCTATAGCCCAGCTTGATGTTGGAGTAGACCTTGTCCAGGGTGTTTGCTCCTCTTGTAGCACATTTAACATGCTGGTAGAATTTGGGCAGCATTTTCTTCAAGTCCGCGTGGTTAAAGTCCCCTGCTATGATGTGAACACCGTCAGGATATGTGCTCTGTTGGCTGCTAATGCTACCATACAAATGACCGATAGCCGAGTTAGCATTGGCATCTGGTGGTATGTACACAGCAGTTATCATGACAACAGTAAACTCTCTAGGGAGGTAAATGGGCCTGCACTTAACAGTCACATACTCCAGGTTTGGGGAGCAGTGACTGTCCACAATCACTGTGTTTGTACACCAGGTGTTATTCACGTACACACAGAGCCCTCCACCTCTGCTCTTACCAGAGTCTCTTGTCCTATCATGACGCTGAGCTGTGTAGCCTGCTAACTCGATAGCAGAGTCTGGAATGAAAGAATGAAGCCAGGTCTCCGTGATCAACAGGATACTGCTGTCCTTCACGACGTTGTTTGCTGCAGTCTGTAGCCTCAGCTCATCCATCTTGTTAACGAGGGATCTGGCGTTCGTTAGGAACAGGCTGGGAAGCGGTGGTTTCAGTGGCTGCCTCCGTAGCCTCGCTAGCGCGCCGGCCCTGCAGCCTCGCTTTTGCTTCCTTTCTCTGCGCCGTCTTCGCCTCCTCCCCGCGGGGATGGTGATCCACGGGGAGTCGGGGCTCCTCGCTATGTCCGCCGGGATCTCGTTGCAGCGGACAAACTCGGCGGTAACCTCCCGTTCGCTACCGACCCCGATCCTGAGAAGGTCCTGCCGGCCGTAGGTGTTGGTCGCCCGACAGTAAGTACATAAAACACAAAACAACACGTACATGTACACGAAAAACATGAAGCACTGACCAGGAGGACATCGGGCCGCTGCAGCTGTGTGCGCCGCCATCTTGGAGCGGTGAGAGGGGCAAAGTTTAAAGAAGATGGGCGGGCATGTTTTTTTATACAGAGAATAGTGGCTGCCTGAAACATACTGCCAGGCGTAGTGGTGGAAGCGGATACCATTGTGGCGTTAGCGTGGCTTCTGGACAAGCGCATACATACGCGGGCAGAGGCGAGGACCACATGCAGTCAGAGGTATTAGCTTAATTTGGCATCGTTCATGTGGATATGGTGGGCCAATGAGTCTGTTCCTATTCTATGTTCCATGTTTTATGTTTTATGTTCATTCCTACAAACAACAATACATTTCCCCTCTTTCTCTCCACTTTTCGTAATTGTTCTTTCTTATCAGCCTTAGAGTCATAGTCATAGACTATCTCAGCGCGGAGACAGGCCCTTCAGCCCAACTTGCCCACAACAACCAACATGTCCCATCTACTCTGTGTTTGGCCCATATCCCTCTAAACCAGTCCTATTCATGTACCTGCCCAAATGTTTCTTAAATGATGCAATCACACCTACCTCAACTACTTCCTCCAGCAGCTAGTTCCATACCACCCTTTGTGTGAAAATGTTACCCCTCAGGTTCCTATTAAATCTTTCCCCCCTCACCTTAAACCTATGTTCTCTGGTTCTCAACTCACCTACTGTGGACAAGTGAATCTGTGTGTCTACCCTATCTGTTCTTCTCATGATATTGTACACTTGTATCTTGCTTTTGACACCATTCACTTCACTGCTGTAGAGGGATGGTTACTATAATGAGCAGTTTTGTGTATTGTTAGATTTATGGACAAAATGGATTTATGAATATCTGTAAAACCAGAACCCATAGATTACCTTGGCAAGTCTTGTACAGTTAAGTAATTATTTAATGATATAATTTCACCTATATAAAATGCTAACTGCTCATATAATGTACATAGTTGATGGTTTGTATAAATTTGTCACCTTATAAGGGGAAGTGGTGTAGTGCACTTACATTTACCCGTACCATGTTGTCTGACTTTTGATACAATGTTCTGCACAAGTGTCTCGACCCGAAACGTCACCCATTCATTCTCTCCAGAGATGCTGCCTGTCCTGCTGAGTTACTCCACCATTTTTTGTCTATCGGCAGTCATCGCTGTTTGTTGAACCTTGACTGCCTTCAATAAAGTATGTCTCGTATGTAGCTCTATCTTTGTTACATGCCTTAATGAACATTAAAACAAAAGATCCAATGGGTATTAGGGCCGAAAAACGAACTGCTGGAGGAACTCAACGGGTCGGGCAGCATCTGTGGAGGAAAACGGACCATTGGCGTTTCAGAAGCCTTTCCGATGGGCATTAGTGCAGAGAACAATTCAGAGAACAAGGGGACTATGAACAAGCAACTATGCAA
The DNA here is from genome assembly GCF_028641065.1 of Leucoraja erinaceus. NCBI lineage: Eukaryota > Metazoa > Chordata > Chondrichthyes > Rajiformes > Rajidae > Leucoraja > Leucoraja erinaceus. Next base: position 12,454,173 of record NC_073390.1, read on the forward strand.
ATTCATGATTGGCAAAACCTACAGTAGAATTTTAATGTAAATAGTTAACAAATCTTTTACCTCATAAAATGTAAATAATTAATTTGATTGCATGGATATATTTTTCTTTATTTCAAAAGGGGAAGCATTGCAGTGTATGATGTAGAGGTCCCTTCAAGAACTGGATCATACTTTGTGCTATAACTCTGATATATTGCGCCTGGCAATGCAATTTAGATGATAATTACTTCCTCAAGTAACAGATATTTTGTTTATAGCTCTATCTTTCCCAATTGCATATACTTTCAGCAAACATTCTAGACACTACAAAATAATGATAACAACAATAGACATCCACGAGGATTATCACTGCTTTCAGCGGCACTGCCAAAATGCAGATAACTCTACTTTGATAATTCAGTGTTGGGGTTCACAGGAGATGGTCTTGGAGGGAAGAACGGTCCTCAAACTGCAGAGTATTAGAATAGAATATAACTTTAATTGTCATTCAGGTATACACATAGACACAGTGCACATTGAACGGAATTTCATTGCATTGACTCTTCTAAGTAGCAGCAGAATATAACATTTATATCAGACGATCAGTTAAAGTGCTTAGTGTGCCCATAAAAAGTGCTTCATGTGCATAGTTCTGTAAAATAGATAAATAGGAAAGTTTTTAAAAGTGGCAATGTATAAGAAAGTTCTAGCATCGGTTTGATTGTGAGTTCAATAATCTTATGGCCTTGGGGATAAAGCTGTTGCAGAACCTGGTTGTCCCGCTCTTCATGCTGCGGTACCTCCTCCCAGAGTTCAGCAGTGTTAACAGTCCATATTGTGGGTGTGTGGGGGCTCTGGTAATGCCCTTAGCTCTTGTCAGACAGCGTTTGTAACCAATGTCCATGATGGAAGGAAGAGAAGTCCCAATGATTTTTTCCGCTGTCCTCACTACTCTCTGAAGGCACTTCCAGTCCGCAGCTGTACAGCCGCCGCACCACATAGAGATGCAGCTGGTCATGAATGATTCAATGGTGCTTCTGTAGAATGTGGTGAGGATGGGAGGGTGGAGGTGTGATCTTCTCATCCTGCGGAGGAAGTACAACCGCTGCTGTGCCCGTTTTACCAGAGATGGGATGTTTGTAGTCCAAGTTAAGGTATCCGTTATATGCACTCCCAGGAACTTGATGCTTTTCACCTGCTCTTGGACTGTATCTTGGACAATACAGCTCACGCCCCTCCATGTCACACTGGGCAACTTGAGGAGCAACTTCAACAATAAACTGATTCCACCAAGATGCAACACAGAACGCCACAGGAGATCCTTTTTCCCTGTGGCTATCAATCTGTACAACTCCTCCCCCTTCTGTCATGACTGACACCCCTTCCTCCTTCCCCCTATCTTTGCACATCCCCAATCCTGGTCTTTCCACTCATCACTTTAATTTCAGGTTTCATGCATCTTGTTGTGTTATAGACTTGGCAGACCAATTTCCCTCCTGGGATAAATAAAGTTCTATCTTGTGGATCGTAACTACCAGATATCTGGCCCATTGCTGCATTTGAACCATCACCAACAATAGTAAGATTAAACGAGAATTTACCAGTTTGAAGTTTGATCTTTATTTTATGAGGAGTTACGATGAGGGATTATGTGAAGACCACGTCCAGCATGCATGTGCGACATACTTCAAAGCAGCAGTGTGGAATCACAGAAACAACACAATAATTGAAATAAACATCGTAAAGATAAGGAGAACTAAGATACCAGTTGATCTCTATAATTGAGGGTGGGATGGAGGGCACGTAATCCCTCATCGTAACTCCTCATAAAATAAAGATCAAACTTCAAACTGGTAAATTAATATCTTTTATATATAATATCTTATTAGACAGTGACATCCCTATGACGGACTTACACAGACAAGCATGGGAAAAAGAATTAAATCAGGTAATAACGAAAGACACTTGGGAAGAAAGTTTACAATACATACATCAGTGTTCACTAAACGCCAGACACTCTCTAATACAATTTAAAGTAATACATAGGTTACATTACGCCAAAACAAAATTACATAAAATTTTTCAACATATCTCACCTATATGTGATAAATGTCAACATTCAGAAGCTACGTTATCGCACATGTTTACAAGCTGTACAAAAATTAAAAATTTTTGGGTAAATATTTTTAGTATAATATCCAAAGTAACCAAAACACAACTGGAACCAAACTCAAAATTAATAATACTCGGAATATTAGAATTAAATCAAACACTTAGAATAACACAAAGAAACTTTATCGATTACAGTTTAATAACAGGAAAAAAATTAATCCTAAAATTTTGGAAAGGCCCTACGGCCCCCACAATCAGAATGTGGATTATAGAAATGACAGAGACCTTAAACGTGGAAAGAATTAGACTTGCCCTGTTGGACAAACAGGAATTATTCGTTGGAACATGGTCTCCTTTTATTGAGTACTTAAAGGGTCAGAATAGTTCAGCACAGGAACCTGACTAGCACCCGGACTAAAGATTGGATGAAATACTACACTTTGAAATATACGAACATATCTCGAATGATGTCTTTAAACTTAAACAAACTTTTCCATTCTTCCTTAATTACCTTTTTCACCCCTCTCTCTTTTTATTATTTTTTATTTTTTTTATTTATTTATTTATTTTTTTTTATTTTCCCCCTCTCTTTCCCTCTTCTTTCTCTCTATTTCACCTATCCTTTTAGTTCTATCTAGTTATAAAAAAAAAAAAATGAAGAAAAATGTAAAAAATATTGGAGACAATGTAATAATAACTGTCAATGTTATCATTTTAAAAATGTAAGACAGTAATGATGTAATAGACTATGTACTTATCTCCAATAATAATAAAAATATAAATTAAAAAAAAAAAAAAAAAAAAAAAAAGCAGCAGTGTGGAATCACAGAAACAACACAATAATTGAAATAAACATCGTAAAGATAAGGAGAACTAAGATACCAGTTGATCTCTATAATTGAGGGTGGGATGGAGGGCACGTAATCCCTCATCGTAACTCCTCATAAAATAAAGATCAAACTTCAAACTGGTAAGTTCTCGTTTAATCTTACTGTTTTACTTCGGAGTCATGTGAGTGACTACGTGAAGATTTTAAAGCTCTGTGATTTCAAACCATGTAACAGTCCATACTTCACTCGCTGCCGAAGTCATTCAAGGGAGGAAGTATGTTATCGTAATCAAACACGAATCTGTTTGTAAAACAATAATGGTATTATTTGAAAATAATAACAAAGAAATTAATGCTCCCCGGGCTTAAATTATATATTTTTTGCAGCGTCTAAAATTCTCTCTGCAAGTGAAACAGGTTTTATTAATGTCTTGTTGTAGAATGTTTGAAAAGTTATTTCCATGGACCACCCTGCTGTTACCAAGGTATGGTCCAATGGCACGTCCATTCTGTTAGCCGCCAACGTGGATGCTGCCCTGGTGGAGTGAGATGTGTAAATATCGGTATCCACTCCAGCAGCTCCCAATACCTGTTTGAGCCATCTAGAGATGGTTTGACTCGATACCCGACCATGTGGCTTTTTTGTGGCTGACCCATCGTGCTTTTTCTCTCCCTCGGGAATTTTAGGTTGTGTTGCTACATTGTAGAAGGTGAGTCATGACACATAAAAGGGGGTCTGGTGGGTATGCCTGGAATTCCATAATGAGTCCTGAAGTTCCTGGTCTACTCTGTTTTACCAGCTCCTGAATGGTGAATGTTATGGTCTGATGTTACGACCATATTGTCCAGTCTGAGTAGGTAAAAGGACTGGACCCTTATGCTGAGACTATGTCATCAGCATGGCCGTATACAAGGTAGCTGTTTCCAGAGTGAGGGATCTGGCTGGTGGCCATCCCTTAGGTATGTCATGACAACGCTGACATCCCAGATCTTGGTATATCTAGGTCTAGGGGGTTTTGAATTAAAGGTACCTCTCATTAATTTGGCCACCAGTGGATGAGACCCTATGGCCTGTTTCCCTGGTGCCTGTCTTAGATAGGCTGACAGTGCACTTCTAGCACATTTGATAGTACTATAGCTCAGACCTTCATCGTGGTGAAGGCTTTCCAGGAACTCTGGTACATAGATATGGTGGTTGATTAGTAGGTTGTCCCTGTTCTCGAGCAGTATGTTTCCCATTTTCTTATACTGGAGAGATATTGTTTCTTGGTGGAAAGTCGGTGAGATGCTGTCATCGTGTCCATGGTCCTATTTGACAATCCCAGGTCCAGCAAAAGGTCTTTTTTGGAATCTGCAACCCAGTAGGTTTATTCTGTCATGGCATGGGTGAATTTCGCCTGATACAGGGTGGATCAGTAGACCTGGTCCGCTGGAAATGGTCATGGGTGTTTCAATGACCCTGTCAAGGACCACTGGGAACCATGGCTGTGTAGGCCAGTTGGGTACTACCAAAAGCCTGAAGCAGAGTTCATCTGTATTTTGCATAGTACCTGACTGATGAGGCAGAAGGGGGAGAAAAACATAGAGAGATTAGTTCCCCCAGTTCAGCAAGAATGTATCCATTGCGGCTGCCTCAAGGTCTGGTTCCCAAGCGACACACATCGATACGTGGTGATTCAGTTGGGATGCAAAGAGATCGATATCTGGTGTTCAATATTGCTTTGTAATTTCAGCAAATACTTTGGGGTTTAACATCCATTCGGTGTTATCATTGAACTTGCGTGACCTGTACAACTCCTTCCCCTTCTGTCATGACTGACTCCCCTTCCTCCTTCCCCCAATCTTTGCACATCCCCAACACTGTATTTAGCTTACCTGGTAGGTAAGTTGCTGATAGCCAAATATGTTTGTCAACACACCATTACCAGATTGTGTTGATCAAATTATCACATGATATCGATTTTATCCCGCCCATATGGTTAATGTAGGCCACCACTGTGGTATTGTCAATTTGTAAACGAACATGCAAATGGTGCACTTTTGAACAATATGCTTTTAACCCATAGAACGCACCCAACATTTTCAAATAGTTTTTATGCCCAGTGTCTGTAGTAGTGATGATTCTAGATTAGTCCATCTACCACCTGTTCTGGATATGGGTTATTGATAAATGATGGGACTGGAACTATGCCAAATGTTCTCTTTCCATCATTATAACTCTAAAAATAGGCAATTTCATGATTCAGTCAAGTGAACTGCATGTTGTTTAAAATGCTAGCACATTTGCTCTAATGCAAAGGTCCAAGCTGGGTAGCTGGTAATGCTGCTACTAATTTCCCAATTACTCTTGCCACTTGTTGAATGGTTGGTCAATTGTTAACCATTAATTTGTTACAGGTTTGTGCCAATTCTGCTGATTTTTCTTTTGGCAATGTATAGACATGTGGACTGAGTTAATTGTGAATACCAGATAGTCCATAGTTGTGGATGGTGTCAACGTAGATTTATCTGGATGCATGACAAAGCCCAAGGTTAAATAAGTATTTAGTAGCTAATGCTGCTGAATTAGCTAATTCCATGGTTTGTCTATTATTAAAATATCAGCAAGATATGCCATGACAATATGTTTCCTTAATAGTGTCAGGCTGGTTTTAATATCTTGGTAAACAGTTTTGGCTCATGTTAGGCCATTAGTCAATAATTTGTACTGCCATAGTTGCCCCATCCAGGTAAATTTTAGGTATCTACGACGATCTTTATGAATGGGTACTGAATAGTATGCATCTTTTAAGTCGATGCCTGCCATAAAGTATCCTTAGGAAATCCATTGTATGGCAGTTACAAATGTCTTCCATTTTAAAGTGTATATACTTGACGAAAGTATTCAATGTGGTTAAGTCAATTATGATGCGACATTCACCATCTTTTTTGGTTTTAGTAAATTTAATACGAATTCCAAAGGTTCATGTTTAGATTTCTCTATGATTCCCTTTGTATGTAACTACTCCAGTTCAGCTTGTCCCTCATTTTTTCTTTTTTTGTGAGAGGGTAAAACCCCTTTGGGGTGCATGCTGAACTGGTGGCAAGTTTTCTTGAATGAATTCAATTTTTATCCTTGAATACTTTTTGGTATATAACTACCAAGTGTGATAGTCCTTCATGCTTTCAAAAAACAGGTGTAGTCTCCCCCCTGTTAGCACAATCCCCCCACCTTTTATGTGTTTGTAGGAACCAGACCCATCTACCTCCATTGTTGTTTGGTGGTGTGATCATTTCTTCGGTTTCTGGGTCCTTGTCTGTTGGGGTGGTGCTGTTGGGGGGGTGGCGCATTTTCCATGGGGCCCGCTCTGGGCCCTGTCCCGAAAGACTTCCGGGGATGGTATGCGGGCCCCGAGCTTTCACCAGTACCATGAAGTAGACGCCTACTGGTGGATGCGTAGAGGTACTGCCATCTGGGTTTGCATGGTTTAGCTTGTTCCAGGTCCTGCCCTCGTGAGGCCAAATGCCTTGGATTCTTCGTCCAGATTTTTTAGCTTGTTTTGGGAATTCTTTGAAAAATAGCAGGATCAGTGGTTCTGAGGTCGGCCTTCTACAGTCCTGCGAATTTTTGGGGTTGAGGGCAGGTCTTATGATCTCCTTCTGGAGGTTGTTAATCTCATTCTGTGTGTTGCACAGTAGAGCCAGGGTGTTTTGTCATGTCGACTCTGGCCATGGAATGAGCATATGAAGTGATAGCCGACGTCAGGGGTTTCAACATTTTTTGCAATTTAAGTTCTTGGGTTTTGATACCCTGCTCAATGTACCCCCAGATTTGACTATTAACAGCAGGCACATTGAGCAAAATGCAATTTTGGGGAGGCGTGATAAGGTCCAACGCCTCATTGACTACCTGTCTTGGAGAGGTTTAAAGGACAGGTAGTCAATGCTGGCCGCCAGTTTAGGCTGTAACGGCCGTCCCGCTCGCGGTGTTGCCACGTAGCGGTTCACCACTCTCAGCAACTCTTCCTGATCCTGTACCCCAAGCATACTCCTGGTTTCTTCAGCCAGTGACCACTGTTCTTGACCAGCCCAGTCCTGGTTGCCAACGCTCCCCTCTGTTGAGGGAGATGCGATGGCCAGTGCGTGGTAGTGCACTGGAGCGGGAGTGTTTGTGCTCCCTTGGCGAGCTTGCCCCATCTCCCGGAGCAAGTCTTGCTGGAGCATTTGCTCCATGAGCCTTTCCATAAGGCTTGAAACGGCCACCTTTGCCGCTCTCAGGCGGTGAGTCTACGGTGACGGGCTTGTCTGAGTAAACCGGCCGGTCCGACTTCCGTATTGCCTTACCTCCAGCCCGCTGTGGTTGTTTGAGCTGTGCTAGTGGCGCTGGGCTTCGCTCGGAATGGTGTCGGTGACTGTGGACCGCAGCATGTGCGGTCCAGGTGCCGCTGGTCGCCCCCCACTGCTGGAACCCTCCTGGTCCATTGCAGTCGGATGGGAACGACCTTCCTTGGTGTTTTCCCTGTTCATGTTCCTATTAAAATAAAACAGAACAAGGTTTCCAAAACACCATGTCCTCAGAGTAAGTTTACTTACCTGGAGATCCCGTTTTCAAATTGTTGCGGGAGAGCTCGTGCTCCAGTCCGTCCCTGTGCACTGCGTGAGGCGCTATGTCGCGCATGTGTGCTGGACGGGGTCTTCATGCAGTCACTCACGTGACTCCAAAGTAAAATGTCTGTTGTAACAGGCTAAAGAAAATTTACCAGTGAAGGTGTCTGAATAAGGGTCTCGACCCGAAACGTCATCCATTCCTTCAGTCCAGAGATGCTGCCTGTCCCGCTGAGTTACTCCAGCATTTTGTGCATATCTACAAGTGATGGCGTTTCAACTGTCAAACAAGAAGGTCCACTTCATTGCCAGGGATTGCTTTCCTGTTTGTGGGCCAAACGTTTTGATCCTCATATATTTGTTCCTCTGTGTAGCACCAGCAATGTCAAATATTAATCACACAGTTATTGACTTCACCACTGTGTGTTCTGCTTTCTCCAGGCACTTCACTTGTGCAGGAACATTAAAGTAGGCTATGTTGTTTTCTCCTCCTATGCTGCTACTATTGCATGGCAGAGTTTCATTGTTCTACTGCAGATGTTGCACCTACAACATGCACTTGTATGGTGAATGCGTACAACACTACATTCTACGCATCAGTTGCTGTTGGCAGTTGATTTTATTTTACAATTTAATCAGGGACAGCAAAAAACTGACAACAACCCAACTAAGTCTTTGGACACAAAAATCTCATCGGGTCAGACAGCATTTTCAGCATCAGACTAAAGAAGGGTCTCGGCCCAAAATGTCACCTATTCCTTTTCTCCAGAGATACTGTCTGCCCACTGAGTTACTCTAGCTTTTTGTGTCTATCTTTGGTTTAAACCAGTATCTACAGTTCCTTCCTATACTTAATTATTAGACATCTGAGTTTCCGATTATTTCCTTTCCCTCTTTCTGAAATCTTACATGTAAGGAAGAAACTTCCAATGCTTCAACAACAGAGGGAATGAAAACATAAATGTGCTTATCCCTTCAAATAATTATTACCACAATATAATATTTCAACAGCTACTTAATGAAAATTGATTCAATTAGTCAAATAGGGATTTTTTTTCAGTAGAAAATTTAAATATTAATATTTTGACTTTTATATTTTAGCAGTTTAATGGTCTCAGTCAGGGTACGACATAATCTTTACAGATTGTTTCACGTTTTGAGAAACTAAAGTTTGGCGGTGTTTGTTTTAATTCTTCTCAGTCTGGATAATCACACTTCAGACTGAACTAAACTTCCCACAGGCAAAGCAACACTTATCATGATTCACACAGATGGGAACAGACTGGCAATGACAGGAATAAATGCATGGTGCATGCCAATAACTCCAGGTAAATTAATGTCATATTTATGTTTTATTGTACCAAGTGGAAAGGTAGGCTATTCTCAGACGGAACCTCTTCAGAAGATTTGTGTTGGGTTCACTGCTGTGCTTTGAAGGGTGGTTATGATTGATTCTCCCGTCGCATCATGTACAACCTAAAGCACCAGACAGCTTTAGTGTCTGTTGTTAAACGACTCAACTCACAGCAGGCATTATTTGTGTCAGACTCGCCTTCAAAGATGCCAGGTCAGCTGATGTCAGCTGCTCCAACCCCACTGGCTCTCTTCACAGTTCATCTTGATCTGGTCCCCATTTCTTCAGCCTCTTTGCACATCTTTCTTCGCACTTACCCATTCTGTTCTTTCAAACCTGCCATCTGCACCATTGTCTTCCATCTCCCTGGATCACCAGACTGGTGTGATCAAAACTAATCACTGCGTTGGGAACAAAACACCAGGATGATGTTGGAAGCCGGGTTACTGTTGGATACTGTGTGCAGCTTTCAAGATGGACATTATAAGACTTGCTCAGCTGAGGGAGGCAGTCAAGAGAGAGGAAGGCCGCATAAAACAAAATGGTTCTGCTGCCACATGCGACTGAAGGGTTGGTGAACTTTTGTAACTTTCTCGGCGCCAAAACATGACGACACTTGTGCACTGGCGAGGTGAGGCCTGCTACATGATTTTATTGGATTGTATGCGAACCGAAGCATTTGACTGCACCGACTGGAGGTACATGTGACAATGAAATAATAATAATATTAATTATAATAATAATAATAATAAACTTTATTAGGACTCGAGGTCCAGACAAGGGGCAACATTACATTTAAAAAAAAATACATTGCATATTAAAAAATATCATAAAGTATATATAAAATCTTAGTATATCACTTATAAAAGCATCATAAATGATATAAAAAAACAAAATACATGAGTTAAAAATCCAGATTAAAAGAATGATCAATGTCCTACAACGAGACAACGATACCAGTGTCTCCACAGCTGGGATTCGTGGCGTGTAGTGCTAACCCTTATGTTTGACAAGGCCACACTAATGGAGTTATCATTGAATCATTGAATCATAGGAATAGGTGGAGTTTGATTCACTGCATTGCTGCTGGTAATTTGAAAACAGCAATATAGTGCAACCAGCAAGGAGGAGAATGGGACTGTTGGGATAAATCTGGCAATGAGAGAAATATTGTACTATTATTAGATTGATTACAAGATAAACACATTTCTATTAAACTCAAAGTGTAGAAGTTGGGAGGTCATGTTGCAGTTGTATCAGACGTTGGTGAGGCCACATTTAGAGTATTGTGTTCAGTTCTGGGCATCGTGTTATAGGAAATATGTTGGCAAGCTGGAAAATGTACAGATAAGATTTACGGGAATGTTGCCAAGACTAGAGGATGTGAACGATTGGGAAAGGTTGAGTAGGCTGGGACTCTATTCCTTGGAGCGCAGGAGGATGAGGATCGATCTTATAGAGGTATGTATATAAGATCATGAGCGGAAAAGATCGGGGAGATGCACAGAGTAGGTGAATCGAGGACCAGAGGACATAGCTTTAAGGAAAAGCAGAAAAGATTTAATAGGAATCTGAGGGATAACTTTTTCACACAAAGGGTGGTGGGTGTATGGAACAAGCTGCCAGAGGAGGTAGTTGAGGCAGGGACCATCCCAACATTTAAGAAACTGTTGGCCAGGTATATGGATAGGATAGTTTTGGAGGGATGTGGATGAAATGCGGGCAGGTAGGACTAGTGCAGCTGGGATTTGTTGGCCAATGTGGGCGTTGGGCCAAATTGCCTGTTTCCACACTATATCAATCTATGACTCTATGACTCTAAACATCTTCTGTACTAGACCCACTGTTGGCAACATCTCAGGGGGCAGTTAAATGTAGAGCACGTCAGAGCATTGACATCAAAGTAATTATGTAAGGTGAGAACAACCCTTTGTCACACTAATCACAAAAGGAAATATTAATAGGAAATGGGCATGGACTGCAGTGTGGATGATCAACAATGAAGGATTACAAACATTCAAAGCCACTCCCTCCCAAATAGAGACTGGGGGGAAAGGAAGGATAGCACAGACCAGTGACAGATACTGAATTTCAGTAACAAATTCACAACTGCCATGTTAGGTATACAGTTGTGGAGGCTCTTATGTTTACACCACCTCTCCTGCTCTTCATGCATTGCAGAGTTTGATTGCTGTAGATTGTGGATGGCTGAGCCTTCAGCTTCCTTGGTCCTAAGGTTTTGGAGTCTATTACCTGATGCCTCCTTCCTCCCACTCCTCCTTTAAATATCTATCTATACAGTCTAGTTTGATCTAAACAGAAACGTTGCCTATTTCCTTCGCTCCATAGATGCTGCCGCACCTGCTGAGTTTCTGCAGCACTTTTGTCTACCTTCCATTTTCCGGCATCTGCAGTTCCTTCTTGAGTAATTATGTGCAACCAAGTAACATTGGTCATTTAATGTTTGGTCATTTAATGTCTTTATATTATCATTTTTAACCATATTTTGGTGGTGGAAATAGCCTTTTTTGTCAATAAATGCCTTTTTCAAGCCTTTTTTGTAATTTTATTATGAATGAATGAATCTCTTTATTGTCATTGCACATGGTACAACGAAATTTAAAAGTCAATCCCACGGTGCGATTCACAAGAGCAATTTTAAATATATAAGAAAAGGTAAAAATATATACATATTAAAAAAAAATTACAGATAAATAACAATAGCAGCTGAGGTAGAACCATTCAGTTGAATGTGAGTGTTATTTCTTATTTTGCATTGTTAAGTTCACGTATGGCTATGGGGTAGAAGCTGTCTCTGAGTCTGTTTGCGCGAGTTTTGAAAGACCTGTACCGTCTGCCAGAGGGCAGCAGGTGGAACAGGTTGTGTCCAGGGTGGGAAGGGTCCTTCAGGATGTTGGCTGCCCTGCCAAGGCAGCGAGAGCTGACGATGTCCTTCAGGGAAGGCAGTGGGCAGCCAGTGATTTTTTGTGCGGTGTTGATGACCCTTTGAAGGGCTCTCCTGTCCGCTGCAGAGCAGCTGGCATACCATGTGGTTATACAGTACACCAGCACACTCTCGATGGAGCAGCGGTAGAAGGACACCAGCAGCTTCTCCTCCAGGTTGTTTTTCCTGAGGATCCTCAGAAAGTAGAGTTGCTGCTGGGCCTTCTTGACTGCTGTGGTGGTGTTTGTAGTCCAGGAGAGATTCTCCGTAATTTGTGTGCCCAGGAATCTGAAGCCTGAGACCCTTTCCACAAAGTCCCCATTGATGAATAGAGGTTTGAGGGCTGCACTGTTCTTACAGAAGTCTATGATAATTTCCTTTGTTTTTGTGGTGTTTAGGATGAGGTTGTTGTCTGAACACCACGCTGCCAGTCTTTGGACTTCCTCCCTGTAGGCTGTCTCATCTCCTCCTGAGATGCGTCCAACCACAGTCGTGTCGTCCGCAAACTTGACGATGGTGTTGGTGGAGTGGGCAGGGACACAATCGTGGGTGTAGAGGGCGTAGAGGAGGGGGCTCAACACACAGCCCTGTGGGGAGCAGGTGCTGAGTGTGATGGGGGTGGAGAGGTGATGGCCCAGTCTGACGGTCTGGTGGCGGTTAGACAGAAAGTCCTTGATCCAGAGGCAGATGGGTTGGGAGAGTCCTAAATCCATGAGTTTGGTGACCAGTCTGCTGGGGATGATGGTATTGAAGGCGGAGCTAAAGTAAATGAAAAGCATCCTCACATAGCTCCCCTGGTGTTCGAGGTGGGTCAGTGCAGTGTGAAGAGCAGTGGCGATGGCATCCTCATTGGGCCTATTTGCTCTGTAGGCAAACTGGTGTGGATCGAAGGTGGGCGGGAGGCTGGGTTTGATGTGCTGCTGGACCAGCCTCTCGAAACACTTCATGATGACTGGCGTGTGAGAGCGACCGGTCGGTAGTCGTTAAGGCCGCTGATAACAGGCGTTTTTGGTAGTGGGATGATTGTGGCAGACTTCAGGCACGGTGGGATGATGGATTTGGACAGGGACAGGTTGAAGATTTTCGTGAAGACCTCGGAGAGCTGGTCTGCACATTCCTTCAGAACCCTTCCTGTCACGTCATCCGGGCCGGCAGCCTTCCTCGGGTTCACCGCCCTGAGCACCCGCCTCACTTCATGCTCCTGCACAGTGAGGGTGTAGTTGTTGTTGTTAGGGGCTGGTGGGAGAATGGTGACGAACTCTTCTGGTTCTGCCTCGAAGCGAGCAAAGAAGCAGTTCAGCTCCTCTGCCAGTGAGGCGTCGCTGTCGGCCGTCGTGCTGTTGCTGGGCTTGTAGTTGGTGATGTGCTGGATGCCCTGCCACACCCGCCGTGGATCGTTGTTGTTAAAGTGGTCCTCTATCTTCCTCTTGTGGTCCGCTTTGGCATCCCTGATGCCTTTCTTCAGGTTGGCTCTAGCAGCGCTGTACAGGGCTCTGTCGCCAGACCTGAAGGTGGTGTTGCGGTCCTTGAGGAGAGTTTGGACCTCTTTTGTCATCCACGGCTTCTGGTTGGGGTACACCCGGATGAGTTTGTCGACGGTGACGTTGTCAACACAGTTCTGGATGTAAAAGAGTACCGTGGATGTGCACTCCTCCAAGTCCTGATTTCCAAAAATGTCCCAGTTTGTCCATTCAAGGCAGTCCTGTAGCTGTGAGGAAGCTCCTTCAGGCCAAGTTTTAACAGTCCTGGTGGTGGGTTGAGCTTTTCTCCTGAGGGGCGTGTATGCTGGTGCTAAGTGAATGGATAGGTGATCTGACTGGCCTAAGTGTGGTAGTGGTGTGGCTCTAAACCCCTTCTTGATGTTTGAGTAGGCCTTATCTAATGTATTTTCTCCCCTGGTTGCACATTTGATGTGTTGTTCAAACTTGGGGAGAACTGATTTTAAGTCTGCGTGATTGAAATCACCAGCTATGATATGGGCTGCTTTGGGGTAGGTGTTCTCTTGTTTGCTGATAGTGCTATGGAGGTATGTCTTTTTGCCTGCCTACTTCAGAGTTTTTTAGTGCCTAAACATCCTGGCTCTACTCATCACTGGTTCACGTGTGTTGGTGAGTGTCTTCTGGCCCTTTGCTGTCAGATAGCATCCATGACAGTAGGAGTAGATTTAAAGCTGCTGTTCCTGATGTGAGTACGTCTGAAAATTAACACAGGGGGAACCACCTCAGCTGGGAAACTAACAGAAAATCTTAAATTTATTCAAACAAATTTCAAGCTACCCGTTTCTCAAGTGTATAAAAATATCAAGGACATGGGGGGCAGCACGGTGGCGCAGCGCTAGAATTGCTACATTACATCGGCAGAGATCCGGGTTCGATCCTGACTACGGGTGCTGACTGTACGGAGTTTATACATCTCCCCCGTGACTGCGTGGATTTTCTGAGTGTTCCGGTTTCTTCCCACACTCCAAAAACGTACAGGTTTGTACGTTAATTGGCTTCTGTAAATTGTCCCTGATATGTAGGACAGCGCTGGTGGATGGAGTGATCCTGGCCGGCATGCACTTGGTGGGCTGAAGGGCCTGTTTCCACGCTATATCCCACAGTAAAGTGAACTTAAGACATCAAATCACCAGCTTCAAGTTATGAAGAGCAGAGGTAGGAAAATAATACGATACTGTTGCTGCAGGTGAGATGATGATCCACCTCCTTGTGGACTGCGTGATGAGCAAACAGATCCGGAAAAGGATGCAACGGTTGCTAGCAGGGTTCACCTCAAGCAGCTGCATAACAGGAGACAGTGTGGTCTACAGATTGTTCCCAAGGATGCAGAATCCATCAAGCATCAACTGTTGCTACAATATCATCAACTCACTTTGGTCTTCTCGAAACATATTGGTCTGCTGTGTGGAGATATCTATAAGTGAGTTCTGCCAACTGGCATATTCCAAGATGCAGGAGCACATGTGCTTGATGCACTGGAGCTTGGTGCAGCCACCACAAAGGCTTTGTGGGCGAAGAATTGCAGTCTAGGTTCCTGCCACCATTGAACATCTGAGTCCTACAGTAGCAGCCTCTCAAACATCTTTATGGGTGTCTTATTAAGGAGGAAGCATGTGGTGTGGAGAATGTATTGATCTGATGGCAAAATGAATGTAGAGAAGAAAATATTCATTTTTTTTAATATAAATTATTATTATAATAGATAAAGAAAAAAGTACCTTAAAAGCTGCTGGAAGCTAAAGTGAGTTTTCAGCCAGATCCGGGGTCTTGATTTTCAAACATCCAATTCCTCAGAAGGACAAAGGTTGTGCTGAAGCACTGAGAGAAATAATGGGTTGCATTGCTGATGTCTGCATTCATGAGAGCTGGCTCCTGAATATGCATTTGCAGGGACCTATGGATCCTTATTGTTGCAGATACTGTGGGAACAGGTAGTTCGAAGACCTTCGTCTTGTGGATGTTGAATGGAAGGTTCATTCCCTCATAAACTTCAGTGAAAGGGCCAACAGCGACTAAAGTAGACCGCGGCAATCTGAGAAATTAACTCTTAAATACTGTATATTACCCATTCACAAAACAGAATGAAATGTCACATGCACACAGCTTCCTACTTGTAATTATGCCATAATTGTTACGTTACTCCTTGTGTGCTAATTGGAGAAATATCTAAACCCGATTAAATTAAAAATCAAATTACAGTCTTGCCCCCCTTAGATCACAAAGTGGCTCATTTTCCCACGTTTCACATTTTATGAAGAAGAACTGAAATTGTATAATGTCTTTCATTCCCACAGAATTGCCTGAGGCATGTCATGGCCAATTAATTACATTTTAAGTGTGTGGTCACCTATTAAGTAGAAAATTCAAAGGTAGTGAATGTATGTGCAATAAGGACCCACATGCAGCAATGCAGTTAATCTTAGTTAATGGATGAATATTGTTCAGTTCACCAGGAGGTCCCTCTGCTTCTCTATTCACCAATGTGCCAGGAATTCTTACATCCAGCTGATCAGGCAGATGAGAATGTCTTCGGGTAGAAATCAATTATTTAATAAGTAGAAAGCAGGCACAGTGAAGACAAATTTCAGAGATTGTAAAACTGCATCGAAGAATACCAGAAATCAGATGAATTTAATATATCTGCTTTTGTTTCTTCCACCCAGCCTGCAGCATACTTAGTGTTGAGATTTTGCCTGCTAATGTTGCTGAGGCTGGCTGCATTTTTAGCAGATTGATATAATCCAAATGAACGCTCTTCCAATTTAGTTACTTGGTCAGAGATTTCAGATAGCTGGATTGCTACAGTCAGATGACATTTTCTGAGTGCTCTACCAGACACATCACATGAAATATATATTTTTGGTTATAATGGTGTTAAATAAATTGAATCATGAGGAAAGTCCTCAGTCCTCTCACATCCTTAATATGGCCCATTGTAGCACTGTAGAAACAGAAAAACATAGAAAAAAGGTACATTCAGCCCTTTGAGCCAATACTGCCATTCAGTATGATCATGGCTGATTATCCAAAATCAGTATTCCGTTCCAGCTTTCCCCCTTATCCCTTGATTCCCTTAGCCCTAAGAGCTAAATCTAACCCTCTCTTAAAAGCATCCAGTGAATTGGCCTCCACTGCCTTCTGTGGCAGAGAATTCCACAGACTCACAACTCTCTGGGTGAAAATGTTTTTCCTCATCTCAGTCCTAAATGGCCTACCTCTCATTCTTAAACTGGGACCTCTGGTTCTAGAAACCCTGAACATCGGGAACATTTTTCCTGCATCTACCCTGTCCAATCCTCTAAGAATTTTATAGGTTTCTATAAGATCCCCACTCACCCTCCTATGTTCCAGCGAATACGTGCCCAGTCGACCCATTCTTCCATCATATGTCAGTCCCGCTATCCCAGAAATTAACCTGGTGAACCTACGCTGCACTCCCTCAATAACAATAATGTCCTTCCTCAAATTAGGAGACCAAAACACAATACCCCAGGTGCGGTCTCACCAGGACCCTGTACAACTGCAGCAGGACCTCCCTGCTCTTAAACTCAAATCCTCTCGCAATGAAGACCAACATGCCATTGGCTTTCTTCACTGCCTGCTGTACCTCAATAGTCAATAGTCTATTTAATTGTCATTTGGACCCCTGGAGGTCCAAATGAAATGCCGTTTCTGCAGCCATACATTACACACAAATAGACCCCAGACACAACATAATTACATTTTACATAAACATCCATCACATAGCTGTGATGGAAGGCCAAAAAAACTTATGTCTCCACTGCACTCTCCCCCCCCCCCCCCCCCGATGTCAGAGTCAAAGTCAAAGCCCCCGGCTGGCGATGGCGATTGTCCCGCGGCCATTAAAGCCACGCCGGGTGGTGCGACGTCGCACACCGGGTCTTGCTGTTAGAGCCCCCGGCGTGCGCTCGCAGAGTCCCGCGGCCATTCCAAGCCGCGCGGGGCAGTGGTGTTAGGCCCCGCTCCAGGAGCTCTTCAACCCCGCAACTCGGGCGGGAGAAGTTGCTTACCTGCAAGGGGTTACCTGCATGCTTACTTTCAGTGACTGGTGTACAAGCACACCCAGGTCTTATTGCACCTCCCCTTCTCCTAATCTGACACCATTCAGATAATAATCTACCTTCCTGTTCTTGCCACCAAAGTGAATAACCTCACATTTATCCACATTATACTGCATCTGCCATGCTTCTGCCCACTCACCCAACCTATCCAAGTCACGGTCCAGCCTCATAGCATCCTCTTTGCAGCTCACACTGCCACCCAGCTTTGTGTTATCGGTAAACTTAGAGATGTTCACTGTGATTGTGTCACTGGGCTGGTATTCCAGATAATTGCTTTAACAATCTAGAGATATGTGTTCAAACCTCACCACAGCAGCTGAAACATTTTAAAAAAGCTCATCAATTAAATAGCCTCTGTGTTGTTCATCTGGTCGACTTCAGAAAATCCAGTCTAACCACAATCTCTCACTTTCTGCCATACATCTCTCACTAAGATAAACACTGCACTATTAGTAATATGTCCCTCAGTCCAGTCTGAATATCTTACTATTATGAGTCTCAAAGTCCTCAAATCATAACAGGTTATAAGTATAATGTATTCTCTGTTAGCAATACAGCTTCAGTCG
This sequence comes from Leucoraja erinaceus, assembly GCF_028641065.1. Classification (NCBI taxonomy): domain Eukaryota; kingdom Metazoa; phylum Chordata; class Chondrichthyes; order Rajiformes; family Rajidae; genus Leucoraja; species Leucoraja erinaceus. Next base: position 12,472,122 of record NC_073390.1, read on the forward strand.
CAAGGGGTTATCATACTAATCGCTGCATTGATCCACTTTCAGCTTGGAATAATTATCTGCATGTCCACATTATCATCATCATTAAAACAATCTTGTATTTTCTGCTATTGCTTATGACAGATGTTTGAAACAAGCTATCTACTTTATGAACAACTGCATGTAAATTGTTGGAGGTTAGATATCGGATCATCTTTGCTCTTCGAACTGGAGGCCTGTGCCTAGTGGTATGCCTTAGGGTTCGGTGCTGGGCTGTTTGTCATCTATATCAATGATTTGGATGAGAATGTACAAGACATGATTAGCAAGTTTGCAGAAGACACTAAAGTGAGTGGTATTGCAGATAGTAAAGATGGTTGTCAAAAATTGCAGCCGGATCTTGATCGGATGGGCTGAGGAATGGTTGATGGAATTGAATAAAGAGAAGTGTGAGGTGTTGCATTTTGGGCAGTCTAACAAGGGCAGGATGTGCACAGTGCATGGCAGAGCTCTGGGGAGTGTTATAGAGCAGAGGGACCTAGGCGTACAGGTACATAGTTCCTTGAAAGAGGCATCAATGGTAGATAGGGTGGTCAAGAAGGTTTGCCGGAACATTGGCCTTCATCAGTCAGAGTGTGGGGTATAAAAGTTGGGAGGTAATGTTACAGTTGTACAAGACATTGGTGAGGCCACATGTTGAGTATTAATTTTAGTTTTGGTCACCAATATTACAGGAAAAATTGTTCTCAAACTAGAAAGGGTACAGGGAAGATTTAAAAGGATGTTACCAGGACTTGAGGGCCTGAGCTACAGGGAGAGGTCAAGCAGGCTAGGATTTTATTCCTTGGAGCACATGAGAATGAGGGGTGATCTTATAGAGGTGTACAAGATCATGAGAATCATAGATCGGGTAAATACACAGTCTTTAGCCCAGAGTGGGGGAATCAAGAACAAGAGGACATAGGTTTAAAGTTAAGGGGGAAAGATTTAATAGATTCCTGAGGGGTAACTTTTTTACACAAATGGTGGTAGGTATATGGAATGAGCTGCTGGAGGAGGTAGTTGAGGCAGCTACTATCATCATGTTTAAGAGCCATTTGGACAAGTACATGGATAGTATAGGTTTAGAAGGTTATGGGCCAAGTGTGGGTAGGTGGGACCAGTGTAGATGGGGCATGGGCAAGATGGGCAGAAGGACCTGCTCCCATGCTGTATGACTCTATGACTATGACTAATTGTAAGAGGAGATTAGAGAAATACAGAGATATGATAGAGTTCACTTTTGGCTTTACTGGCATCCAAGTATGTCACTGAATGCAGGAGTGATGATAAATATGATTAGGTCTAAGTTAGGTCATGGACGGCTGAATTTCGGATGATCCACCTTCCCGAAGGTGGATTATGGGAAGCTGGCCAAGACTGGGTTATAATGGTAAGATCTAGGGAATTACAAAAGTCACTAGTGAGAGGTTTAGCAGGTAAAGTGAGGCTGCAGCAGACCCAGGCAACATTCCAAGGGGGAAGTGGGGCTATTGATTACTCTTCCCATGGCAGGCAGTTCATCTCCAATCGGAGGCAAGTGCCTGCTGCCTGACTACCATTCTGAGGCCCTAGGTAGCCGCATAATGCATGAAATATGAGCATTGTGTAAGCCAATTTAATTTCTCGAACTATTCTAGTGGAATTCTCTTCTGCAGAAGGCAGTGGAGGCCAATTCACTGGGTGTTTTCTAGAGAGTTAGATTTAGCTAGATGCAGGAAAATTGTTCCCGATGTTGGGGAAGTCCAGAACAAGGGGCCACAGTTTAAGGATAAGGGGGAAGTCTTTTAGGACTGAGGTGAGAAAAACATTTTTCACACAGAGAGTGGTGAATCTCTGGAATTCTCTGCCACAGAAGGCAGTTGAGGCCAGTTCATTGGCTATATTTAAGAGGGAGTTAGATGTGGCCCATGTGGCTAAAGGGATCAGGGGGTATGGAGAGAAGGCAGATACAGGATACTGAGTTGGATGGCGGTGCAGGCTCGAAGGGCCGAATGGCCTACTCCTGCACCTATTTTTCAATGTTTCTATTGCAAATATTCAACAGATTTCTCCAACAACTTCAAAGGCATTTTGATGTATGGGAAAGAGGGAATATTTTAAACGTCACTAATCATTTCCCTGGCCTTCATCAGTCATGGGCTTGCTCAGACAACCCTTCTGACTGCATATTCCATTTTCTTCCCTTGTCAAAATCATTTGTGGTGTCGCATTCATCTTTGTAACAAGCCTGTGCATTGCATTAGAAAGATGGATACGATTTGTATGGTAATGCAATAATGATGAATTAAAACTTTTTGCAAATTTGATATTGTAGGGTAAATTAATTGTGAACAATTATCTTTGTGTTTCTTCCATTTGATAACGTGGGGCATTTCATCATATACTGTTGATGGTGTAAGTATTGAGATCAGTTTGCAATTTTGATATTATAGGGGAAATTAATTGTGAACAATTATCTTTGTGTTCTTTCCATTGGTGTTCTGAGATATCTCATCATGTAGATGGTGTAAATATTGACCTCAGTTTACTGACTAGATGTTATTGGGGCATGTCACAGACAACTGCTAAGATTACAGCAACTCTGTGAACAGGCACAAACATGCTTCTTATTTTCGTGTGGGTCTAGGTGATAATGAATGTACTACAGAGTGAGATTAAGGATAAACAGATAATCTAATGATCAATTTGATGGAGTCCATTAGATCTAATTATTTTTTTCTCATTTATTTTTATGGGGTGTAGGCTTTGCTGGCAACACTGGTAATTCTTGCCCTTGAGAAAAGTTACATTTTGTGTTTGCAGGCAGCGGTACATTTGTCTCTGTGCTTGGAGTTTTCTTTGGTTCTCTGGCAGCCATCATTATTGATTCCCTCGTGCTTTTTCATCACTTTTTGCCTGGTTTAAAAGTTAGCATCGCTGATCTTACCTCTTGGGGAGTCACTGTGGCACAGCAAATGGAGTTGTTGTCTCACAACTCCAGACACCCAGGTTCAATCCTGACCTCCAGTGCTTTCTATGTGGAGTTTGGCCATTCTCCCTGTGACCAAGTGGGTTTCCTTTGGGTGCTCCAGTTTCCTCCCACATCACGAAAGCAAGAGAGTTAACAGATTAATTGGCCCAGTGTGTGTAGGTGAGTGAGAGAGTGGGAGGAATGTAGGAGAATAAAAAGGGGTTGCGTACTTGAAACTTGCCATTTGCTTATTCTGGCTAGACTAATGGGCGTTGTCTGTGTTATATGGGCCTATGACTCTGTGACACTCTGGTGTGAAATGGCATTGCTCAGACCCAGAAGTGCTGTTTCCATTTGAGTGAACATAAAATAGCACATTAAAATATAAGACGATCAATAATAAGTGAAGACATGAGGAACTGCAGATGCTGGTTCACAAAAAATGTGCAAGATTAACTGAGTGGGTCAGGCAGCATTTCTGGGGAACATGCATGGGTGACATTTCTCAGTTTAAAAGGGATTTCAACCATGCTGAAAATCTGGAAATCACAATACCTTAATATGATTTAAGTGAAAGCTGAATAGCATGGCATGTTGGCCATCATTACGAGAGGATTTGAGTCTAGGAGCAAGGAGGTCCTATTGCAGTTGTACTTGGTGGGACTGCAGCGTAGGTTAATTCCTAGAATGGCGAGACTGACATATGATAGAATGGATCGACTGGGCTTGTATTCACTGGAGTTTAGAAGGATGAGAGGCAATCTTATAGAAACATAAAATTCTTAAAGGATTGGGAAGGCTAGATGCAGGAAAAACGTTCCTGATGTTGGGGAGTCCAGAACCAGGGGCCATTTAGGACTGAGATGAGGAAAATCTTCTTCACCCAGAGAGTTATGAGTCTGTGGAATTCTCCGCCACAGAAGGCAGTGGAATGCAATTCACTAGATGTTTTCAAGAGTTAGATTTAGTTCTTAGGGCTAAAGGAATTAAGGGATATGGGGAAAAAGCAGGAAAGAGGTACTGATTTTAGAAGATCAGCCATGATCATATTGAATGGCAGTGCTGGCTCGAAGGGCCGAATGGCCTACTGCTGCACCTATGTTTCTAAGTAATTGAAGCACAAAATGATGAAGGTTGTGCAGGCAGTTGTTCGATGGACCACTTGCATTGAAGGGCCTTAAAACGCTATGACATTGGCCTCTTATTTACCACTTCAAGATATCAGTGCTGAACGGGCAAGAATATTTTTTTTATTTTATGGGGACAATTTCATGAATTAAATGACAGGAATAGAGAAGATTAGGGTAATAATGTGTGATTGAATCCCAATGAGGAGTAAAAATCACAATCTGTGGAAACATCGTTATGAGGAATTACTGCATGGTGAGTTAATTTTTATGCAGTGTGTTCGCTGGCTTGATTCTCTGGTCGATTTCTTGCCTGGGAGTCAGTTTGTTGTTGGCTCAAACCCCATTCACGACAATCGGCTGCATTAAATGTAGGCTGGTTCTTCAGTGCAGTACTGAAGGAAGTGTTGCCATGTCAGATGTTAAAGTGATGGGTTAGCTCTCCCTTCAGATAGGCATAAGAGGTCCCATGGCACCATTTCAACGAAGAGCAGGAGAGATTTCCCCTGTGTTACAGCCAACATTTATCCCTCAACACTAAGCTTATTATCAGTTTGTGTTGTTGAAGAATTATTTGATTGCTCTATGGGGGAGCTTGCTCTGTAACTTCCCTTATCTTATAGCAGAAACTCATTTTCAAAAGAACAAATAAAAACTCCAGAGTTGTGCTGGTGATTAGGACAAGTTCATGCGATCCATATAGACAATAGACAATAGACAATCAGTGCAGGAGTAGGCCATTCGGCCCTTTCAGTTCAAGCCAGAACCGCCATTCAATGTGATCGTGGCTGATTATGTGCGCTGCTATGAACCAGTTTGGCTAAATCTTCTATCTATCTATCTATCTATCTATCTATCTATCTATCTATCTATCTATCTATCTATCTATCTATCTATAACTGAAACTCTGATCTTGTGCGCTTTCGGTTTTTCTATTTGTGCAAAAATGGTACGTGATAGCGCTACGATTTTCCGCCAGCTCGCAGTTCTCCTGTGCTGCGAGTGTAACAAGTGTCATTCCAATCGGTGGTATATTTTAAAAGTTAGCGAGGTTTAAAAATCTTTAAAAACGCGTGTGCGTAGATCGATCTCCTTTCCTGCCAGTCAGCGCCGCACGGATTGGTTTCTTCTCCTGTCACTCCGCAGGACGATCCACCCATTCCTGCACCATCGCGTCTTTACTGGAGCTGAGCAACGCTGTGGGTGGCCGGCGGAAGTCTCCAACCGGACACAATTTTCAGATGTCACCAAACGGAAAGCAGAAAATCTGACCCCGGCGGAGGAGAGCGTCCAGCGCCCGCTGTGAGTCCCAAACGCACCGTCATCACAACGCCCCGCAGCTCCTGCCCCTTTCCCTCTGGTCCCCCTCGTTGGCTCCTGCCCCCCTCCCCGTGATACCCCCCATGGCTCTTCCACCATCTTTTCTCTGAGCTCTCCCCCCACGCCTCCCCCCTCCCCCCTCCCAAGTGAATGATTCTTACCTAATCGAGCTGCCAGTAGGAACTCATTAGTACGTGATTCCATCTGCTCCAGTTTCAGGAGGATGCAATGCCTTAAAATGTTATGAATCATATATTCTTCAACTTCAGCATTTTAGCTGGACTGTGTGACATGCACACTTTGTAAGAACTGCAAAATAACCTAATTAAGCTTAAATCTCCAATAGCCAAAGGGAGCATAGGTGTGTATATATTTGGGGCCCATAATTCTCATTAGACATCCAAACAGAGCTTTTAGGAGATTAAATCATCATTCTGAAACTGGAAAAATGTAAGAGATGATAAATGAAAATGATAGCTTGGCACAGTTATAAGATTCTCATCTGTCAGAGTAACAATTCAATAGATAGTTTATTGGCATCTATAAAGATGAACCTTAGCAGAAGTTCAGCTACCTTTAATTTCCCTTCCACACTTTCTCTGCACTATAACTTGATTCTTCTCCAGCTATTTCCAATTCCCATGAGAGGTCTTTGCTCAGGTAATGCATGCAGATAATGTATACAGCACTAGAAATAAAGTAGATCCTAATTGGAAAAGACTAGTGTCTTCCAAAACATTCACTCGCATACATCGCTGATCCTCCATCCAGTTTCTTCCCTGAAGGCATCCAGCTTTATCTCCAGCTGCTATCTCCTTCTAAATATAACCATCTCCATTTCTGAGACCACCCAACACAATCTGATATCCTCGAATCCTGGTCTTTGGTATCAAATAATCACTGCCAATACCTTCCCATTCCCACCATTGTTCCCAACTATTTTCCCCAAGGTCATCTATGCTTCATCTGCCGTCACTCCACATCTCAGACTTCTGCTCGAGTGCTGACATTATTTACGGCTGGCAGATTTTCTAGTTGTATTATAGAAAAACATTTACCAGGGATGGAGCCCTTCACTGATACACAAAGCATCTTTGGATTGTCTTGCTATTAAGATGTGGACTATTGGCTTTGTTCTGTAAGGTTTACTGTATATGTTGTAGCCAGTAGCAGTATTAATGATAGCAGTCATAATATTGTAACAATGAGCTTCTGTTTGATGTTAAACAGATTTAAATCTGTATCAGCCCATAGATTCAATTTGCCCATTTAGCTTCTATTTTTGGCTTAAATACTTGTGATTCAACGAATGAACTGGTTCAATTCAACAGTTACAAATGGAAAGCAGTTGTTTGAAATTAACACATTCACAGATAGCTTGACAATGACTCGGAATGAGTGCCAGCATGATTATTACTGCAATATGGCACAACGTGAAGTTCAAGGGAAAGATGGAAAACTGTTGAAAATCAATTACCATTGATAAATATATCAACTCGACTTAGTGTGTATGAGAAGCACAAGTAAATCTACTTGTAAAGCCATAGCATTGTACAGCACGGAAACAGGCCCTTCAGCCCATCTTGCCCATGCCAACTAAGTTGGAATCCTGGGCTTGTCGCAGTGGCCTTCATTTGGCCCATAGGTCTCTATACCTTTCCACTCCATATACTTGTCCAAATGTCATTTAAAAGTTGTAATTGTATCCACTTCTAAAGCTCACCCTGGCAGTTCACTCTAGATATGGACGACCCTCTGAGTGAACAGGCTGCCCCTGAAGTCTTTCGTAAATAACTCTCCTCTCATCTTAAATCTACGCCCTTGATGCTTGATGCGTGTTGCATTTGCTACTCTGTGAAGAAGGCTAGGTGTTCATTTTATCCATTACCCTCATGATTTTGTACACCTCTATAAGGTATGTACAACCTCTATCGTGGACACCTCTATAAGGTGCCTCAGCCGCCTAGGCATTAAAGAGAAATATCCCAGCCCATCTAATCTCTTACTGTAACTCAAGCCACTGGTCCAGATAATATTCTGGTGATTCTCTGCTCTACCCTTTCCAATTTAATGACGTTCTTCCCATAGCTGGATGACCAGAAATGTACAAAATTCTCCATGTATGGCCAGGAGATGTCTATGTTAATGTTGTGTTGCCACTGTAATCACTGTAAGCAACTAGAGAGCAGTCCTGAACTACTATCTACCTCATTGCAGATCCTCGGACTATCTTTGATCGGACTTCCCCTTACACTAAACGTTATTCATGCTTTTCCCTTTATCATGTATCTGTACACTGTGGATGTACTGCCTTTCTGCTGACTGGCTAGCACACAACAAAAGCTTTTCACTGTACCTCAATACAGGTGACAATAAACTTACTTACGGATGGTCAGTGTGGTGGGTGACCATGAGCAGCATTGGCCAGCTGGTCCTTGATGCTGAATTCGCCATCTTGGCGCAGTGCTGACGGGCACCCTCGATGGTGATGGTGTTGTAAGGCCTGGATAAAGTGAATGTAGAGAGGACTTTCCACTAGTGGGAGAGTCTAGGATCAGAGGCCATAGCCTCAGAATAAAAGGACGTATCTTTAGAAAGGAGATGAGGAGGAATTAATTTATTCCGAGGGTGGTGAATCTGTGGAATTCATAGCCACAGACAGTTGTGGAGGCCAAGTCAAAGTCAATGGATATTTTTAAGGCAGAGACAGACAGATGCTTGATTAGTAAGGGTGTCAGGACTTATGGGGAGAAGGCAGGAGAATGGGGTTGAGAGGGAAAGATAGATCAGTCATGATTGAATGGTGGAGTAGACTTGATGAACATTGAACTATCTGGGAGGTCTCTCAATCATATCATTAACAATTAACCTTCTTCTGAAGATAGATGTCCCATCCATGTTCACATCCTCACATGCCTGCGGGCAGCCCTCTGGGCAATCCTTGCCTCCTGCCCTGGTTGCAGCATTCACCAGAGTCTCACCACTTCCAGCATCTCCCTCTCATCTCTATGATCTACATAGTGACTGGCTGGCAGGGTGAACAACCAATATGTATTGTTCCAATGCAGAGGGGAGAATGGTCCTCAGTGTGGATTGATACCTCTGTAACTTTCTTCTTGTTTTTCCCACAGTGCCCAATAGTTTGCATCATGTGGGTGGCTGGAACAATAGATTATTCCATGGTCATGCTTGAGCAAGAAGAGTGGGATGAAAAACAGGTGTACGTTTGCACAATAGACACCATCTATGTAGGAAGACATAGTAGGATGAGGAAGGAGTAGGATGTGAATGAGAATTGTTCAGAAAATAGATGATCTCACAACCATTTATAGGCACAGGCAGCTACAGAAGCATCCTGTATTACAGCCAAAGATCCTATAGCAAGCAAGATAGATCACTCCATCTAAATGCAATGGGCTGACGTGTAGCACGCAACGGAGCGGAACGTGGGCCTTTTTTTCATCTATTTCAGTAACCCAACCTGACCCGACCCGACTCGCAGTGTAATCAACGTTGCGGGGGAACAGTTTGTGTTAATAAATTATAATTCTGAAAATGAGGAGAAGATTTTTGCCAAAGAACTTTTATTTTTACGAGGATGTTTCCGTAACCGGCTTCCATCTCCGCACTAGTTATCTTTGCTCCGCTTTGGGATCTTTGGTGTGGAGACAGGCGTCGGTTACGGAAATGGGGCCGAAAATTACCGATGAATCTGCCCATGACCGTACTATGTCTTTTTTGTCGAGTGATCTATCTTGCTCACTATAGGATCTTTGGTTACAACGGGCATGCATGCTTCTGTACAGGGTTTACTCAAAGTGTCAAAACCCTATCATTGCAACAGGTTTTAGATCTTTGGGATATGCAAATACAGTATGTTATGCCTTGTTGATGTTCTCTGGGGTGCTACTGTGGACAAAATATTCATAGATAAAGATGTTTGTTACCCAGGTCTCTTTAGGCTTCACTTAGATTTAAGGCTTACAGACCCTTCGTCCCAGGGAGTCCGTGCCGACCAGCGATCACCCATACGCTAGCACTATCCTACACACTCGGGACAATTTACAATTTCCAGGAGTCAATCAACCTATGAACCTGCACGACTTTGGAGTGTGGGAGGAAGCCGGAGCACTCGGAGAAAACCCACGCAGTCACAGGGGGAACGTACAAACTCCATACAGACAGCACCCGTGATCAGGATTGAACCTGGGTCACTGGTGCTGTACAACAGCAGCTCCACCATTGCTACACCGTCTCTCTATAATCCCTTTACCATATTTTTCTATCCTGTAGCCACTAATCTTCCATTTGAAAAGGTGGAAGATGTGTCACAGTCTCCTCATTCTCATCCACTTCACCTCCCGGTACTTTTCCACCGGTTCCTCCTTCTCCTCACCTGCCTGCCTGCCACTCCCCTCTCATCAGCCCAACTCTCCTCACCTGTTGCACTCAGTTGCCTCTGATCACCTATTAACCCGGTATATAGACTCTCCTCACCGTTCACACAGTGCCAGATTGTTCTCAGCATTCATGCAAGACTCTCCAGCGATTTCCCGACTGCCTACACAGATTCGAACCTGCCTGCCCCTGACCATTCCGTCCTGTCGTCTTCCCAGATATCACCTCAGCCTTCTGTCCCCGACCACGGCCTTCGTCCCGTACCTCCTGGTTTCTGTCTGCCTCTCTCCTGGGCCGTTTGGTGTATCCCTGCAACGGCTCCTCGACTTCCTGCTTGGCTTCGACTCTCCTTTCGTCTGTCCCTTGCTGGTTTGTTTGCATCGTGTGTTGGATCTTCTGGTTACCGGACTTTCCGCTACCCCGACTACGTCTCCTGCCTGCCCCTCTTCGGAACCCTCACTCAATCCTGAGCCTCTGTGTGAGTACGGGGTACCCATTCCTGTGTTACTACTCTGTGTTACAGTATAGTAATAAAGTTCATTACCAATTATACCTGCCTGATTCTGTGCTGCTATTGGGTCCAAGCTATACACGTTACAAGATGACTGCAAAGTGAGAATGTTATTCACTCATCATAACACATGGAAGTGTCATTTGGGAAACTGGTGTGTTTCCCACCCACACTGAGGACCACTCTCACCTCAGCATTGAAACAACTAAATGCAGGTCTGTTGATCGCTTCCTGTCTGCTGATGATCCTGGCTTTCCCCTTGCACGCCATTTTAACTCGCATCTTCACACCCACTCTGACCTTCTCTCCATTGCAATACGATCCAATGCAAACTCCCACCCAGGCATTCTAGATTTAACAATAAATTCACCAATATTAGATAATTTACTCCTTCATTCCACTGGTATCAGCATTGACCATTGCTGCCTGTGATTTTGGTTTTGTTTTTCTATTTCTCTTCATGTGATTTGCATTGCCATTGTTTCACAGTCGTGCTATTAGTAACATGCAAGATATGATTCTCACTGCTGCACTAATCCATTTGATTTCATTCTTTCATCTTTGTTCCACATATTTTCTTTGCTCCACCCATATCTCCCTCGCCTTCTTTGCTAATGAGGCCTCCTCCATTGTCAGAGTGAGGCTAACTGCAAACTGGAGGAACAGCATCTCATATTTCGCTCGGGCAGCTTACAACCGAGGGGTATGTATATTGATTTCTCTAACTTCAAGTAACCCCTGCATTCCCATCTCTCTCCATCCCTCCCCCACCCAAGTCACACCAGCTGTCGTTCTCACCTAGCTACAGCTAACAATGGAATGTTTCCATTATAATTGTTACTTTTTGCATATCTTTAATTCATTAGTTCTACATCTCTCGACATCAGGGGTTGGCAACCTACGGCCCCCGGGCCGAATACGGCCCGTAACCTGAAATCATCCGGCCCTCGGGCGTATTTTGTTTTCTGTAGTCACCGGCCCGCAGACTTCCTTCATCTCCGGTACCACCCGGGCCTGAGGCGCCCAGGCGCGGTGACGCAAGGAGGCCTGAACTGGCTGCCGCAATTGAGGAGCCGCTGAGCGCCCGAGCGGGGCCGAGCTCTGGCTGTACCGCATCCTGCGCAAAGCCGCCAGCACGGCCGCGCACCTCTGTGTCTGGGATTCACTGTTGGGATCGGGGTCGGGGTTGTCAATAGGCCGGGGATGTGTGAGTGTGAGTATTTGAGCCAACGGCTTCAGGACAGAGCCAAAGCAATGGACCGTAGGTACGCTGTGTTCGTGAGCGCCCATAACTAGGGGCCAGCGCTCTGGGTGGTGTCCTCGAAGGGGCAGGATCCATGTGAACACGTGATTTGACGCCTGCCATCCGTGGTGGGATGGGGGTGGGATTTATGTGAACACGTGGTAGATGTGGCCCGCCATCCGCTCACAGACATGTGTCCGGGCCCCTATGCAGAACAAGGTTGCCCACCCCTGGTCTACATCATTATCATCTATATCTCTTGTTTCCCGATCCCGTGACTTTCAGCCTGAAGAAGGGTCTCGACCCGAAATGTCACCCATTCCTTCTCTCCACAGATGCCGCCTGTCCCTGTGAGTTACTCAAAAATGTCGAGTCAACCTAAAATCCTGTACGTCTTTGGAGTAAGGGAGGAAACCGAAGATCTCGGAGAAAACTCGTGCGAAGTCATGGGGAGAACGTACAAACTCTGTACAGACAAGCACCCGTAGTCAGGTTTGAACTTGGGTCTCTGGCGCTGAAAGACAGCAACTCTCCCATTATGCCACTGTGCCACACCACATTTTGATGACCTCTGGTCCTAAAGCAGCCATCTTTAAACCATAGTATCTGACCCTAGTCAGACACTGAAGAAATGTTCATTGTAGGTAATTTTCCATCTGAGGTAAATTTTCATTGGTGATACCATGCTTTTTGGCAGCGCAATGCAATGACTGGCAATGAGATGAATGCCTCTGTAATCTGTTGAAATCATTCACGTTACAGGTAAATCTTCTCTCAATATTTGTTGCATCTCAGATTGAACACTTGAGCTCAGTGCAGCTCGATAACAGATTGGTGTTTGCTAAGATCTAACCAATAAATATCAATAACTGCAGCAAAGCTGCCAATCCAATGTCAAAAATATGATATCATTGTAACTGCTTCCAGAAACCAAATAAAAACACTATGAGACAAAGCAGTAAGTCAGTTAGTCAGGCAGCATCTCTTGAAGGAATGGATGGGTGACGTTTCTGGTTGGGACCGTTCTTCAGATTGATTGTGGTAGGGGGGGAGAAAACTGGAAAAGAGGAGTGGGGTTTGATCAAGCACTGGCAAGTGATAGGTGGATACAGTTGGGGAGGTCGTTTGATTAGCAGATGGCAAAAAAGGAGTAAGTGACAAAGGTTGAAGATGAAGAGGAGACAAAAGGGAGTCAGATATGGAGAGAAGAGGAGTGAAATGTTACGCCAGAGGCAGGGATATGGTGGGGGGGATGGGGGGAGATGTGCAGAATAATGGCCTAAATGGGTGTGTACCATAAAATTGAGACATTGCTGTTGTATTCATATCAAGGAATTAATTGAGCATTGTCACTCTCTCCCTCTCCCAGTGTATTATCCCCACCTGTTTTAAACGGTCCACCATAATCCCTGTCCCCAAAAAAACCCAACCCAGCTGTTTAAATGACTACCGCCCCATAGCCTTGACCTCCACAGTAATGAATTCTTTTGAGAAACTCATCAAAACTTTCATTACCTCCTCCCTACCCACCACCCTGGATCCACTACAATTTGCATACCGCCCCCAATAGACCGACTGACAATGCCACAGCCCACCTACTCCACACTACTCTCACCCACCTGGGCACCGGGAAAGGGGCTTATGTTAGACTGCTGTTCATAGATTACAGCTCAGCGTCTACACACCATAGACCCCTCAAGGCTGGCCTCCAAATTGTACAACCTCCACTTGTGCCCATCCCTGTGCAAGTGGATCCACAATTTCCTGACCGGCAGACCACAGGCGGTGCGTGTGGGCCATCACATGTCATCCTCCCTCACCCTCGACACTGGGGCCCCCCCAGGGCTGTGTGCTGAGCCCTCTGCTGTATTCTCTCTACACCCACGACTGCAAGGCCATCTCAGACTCTAACATCATAGTCAAGTTTGCCGATGACACAGCAGTGGTAGGCCTAATCTCAAACGATGATGAGGCAGCCTACCACTCTGAAATCATCCACCTGGCAAACTGGTGTAGGGAGAATAACCTGGAGCTGAACACCTCCAAGACCAAGGAGCTCATAGTGGACTTCTCCATGAAGCAGCAGAGGAGCTTCCTCCCCCTCAGCATAAACGGGGCCCAGGTGGAGAGCTTCAGGTACCTCGGCATCCACATCTCCCAGGATCTGACATGGTCACACCACCTCAGCAGCCTGGTAAAGAAGGCCAACCAGCGTCTTTACCATCTCAGACGGCTGAGGGACTTCAAGTTCCCCCTCCCCCAGGGTGCTCAAGAACTTCTACACCCATACTGTGGAGAGCATCCTGAGTGGGAGCATCATCTCCTGGAGGGGGAACACCACCAAGAGGGACCAACTGGCTCTGAGGAGGGTGGTTCGCTCAGCTGAGTAGACCATCAAAACCACCCTTCCCAACCTGCAGGACATCTACACCAAGCGCTGCAGGTCAAGAGCCAGGAGGATGATCCAGGACCACACTCACCCCAACAACAGACTGCTTTCCCTGCTGCCCTCGGGGAAACGGTACCGGCTGCTCAGGGCCAACACGGAGAGAATGAGGAGGAATTTCTTTCCCCAGGCCATGAGACTGCTGAACGAGGACTGAGTGTTGCCGCCCCCCCCCCCCCCCCCCCCCCCCAGCCCCCCCCAACCCAACCCCCCAAAGCCCTCCCCACCCCCCCCCCCCGCCCCGCTCGCCACCCACACACACCTGCACCCCCACCACCACACCACACCCCCCCCCCCACCCACACACACCGCCTCACCACACCACACACACACACACACACACACACACACACACACGGGACTGAACTGGATGGAACATGCTGTCATCACAGGTGTTCCACGGCACTTGTCACTTTGCTTGTAACAGCACTACCACTTGTTTTGCGGTATATTTATGGGGTATGTGTTATATGTGGGGTATGTGTTATATGTGGGTATTGTTTTATGTGGGTTATGTGTAAGTGGGGAACCATGCACAACTGGACAGGTTAAGCATTTCACTACTGGTTATACCTGTATAATTGAGTACGTGACCAATAAACTTAAACTTCAAACTCTTTCGAGTCAGATGTCAAAACAAAGCCTCTATTTGTTCTGCTGAGTAAAATAGGCTAGAAATTGACGTGTCCTCTTAAATATGAATTACAGGACCTTTGTAGATGCACCGATGACCACTTGGTTGTTGCGTCCAAGAGTTAATGCTGGCTTTATTTTGCATGTTTTGGTACATGAAGGAAAGATGGGGAGTGATAGCAGGCAGGACATCAAAGTCAATGAGAAGCCAAGGTTGAGATAGGGGAGTTTGTGGTTCGATAGGCATCAGTTGCCCAATTGTTGCCTGGAGATCTGCACTTTGTTGGGGAATGGATGGGGTTCTTGATCCGAGAATTGGGGATGGAAGGAGCTAGTGTTCGCAGTGAGATTGGTCCAAGAGAAAGTTGGTATTAAGGCAGAGTTGGGGCCCATTGAAGTTATGGGACATAAATGGGCACGGTCCCAGCCTGAAAGACCATTATCAAAACCCAATGTGATCAGCAACAGGCGCTTACAGCACCCTCCAATGTCCGGGACAACACACTTGAAGTGGTTAGTTGCACAGGATATAATTATTTTGATTAGTGCAAGGGTGACTTACTCTTTGATGGACCCAATATCAGTCTGGGGTAAAAGGATAGGGAAATGGCCACAATTCCATTACACTCCGGGAAAGTTCTAATTTTCAATACAGAGCCTGAAAAGAAAGTGGCCAAATCTTTGGCCGAGGTTCCATTTCAACAGACGAAGGCAAAGTTGACTTCAATGTCCTGCCCTCATTCAGTAGACCATCCCGCCTCCCCTGCCAAAACATATGTGGTCATTAATGCCATGGAAAAAGAGCCAGGGCCAGAACAGGGCACAAATCGACTGTTATATTTCCCACTTTATGACAGTAAATCAACTTCAAAAGTAATCAGCCATAAAGTCTGTCCTGAGGTTGTGAAAGGCTCTATGTAATTGTTTATCTGTTTCTGTATTCCTTGTAATTGTCAAGAATTGTATTCCTTTTTGTAACAGCATTAAAATCACTATAATGCCCCATACAGTGGGCTGTTCAATAATGAATGAAAGCATCTGTTCACAATTTTAAGTGTTCGTTTAAACCCCTGCAGTGGAGTAGCGGAAAGTAGGGCAGCTGGTAAACATCGGAAATTTTCTTCAGTGAGGAAGCTATTTATGAAAGGATTAGGAGGCAGGATGACCATGCTACAAAATAGACGACAAAATGTTGGAGTAACTCAGCGGGTCAGGCAGCATCTCTGGAGAACATGGATAGACAATGTTTCAGGTTGGGACCGTTCTTCCCAAGCCAAAACATCTCCTATCCATGTTCTCCAGAGATTCTGCCTGATCCGCTGAGTTACTCCAACACTCTGTGTCTGTTTTTGGTAAACCAGCATCTGCAGTTCCATGCTACAAGGCAATTTCAAATGTTTAGGCCAGGCAGATGATCAATGCTTAGAAACCACTTGTCCAGCCAAAATGAAAGGAGAAACATGAACCATTTGACGCTGTGTCTTGAACTCTGTAACTATAAGAGGAAAGGGAAGGCAAAAATGAAATAGACAAATAATGGAAACTGGAAGAGTAGATTGGCAACTCATTAGATTAGTGAGAATTAAGTGGGCAGATATTAAACCATTACAGCATTCTGCTGCTGCCCAGGATCAGTTTTTTCATCACTGATGCCAGTCATAACCCATGTAGGCAATAACACAGTAATACGTGACTACACGGCAAAAGGGAACTGGGAGGTAAAGAATCCCTCACAGTCTGCGTTCTTGCACTGTGCCAAATAATAAGTGAGGATTATACAATGCAGTATCGGTGTGCCAAAACTAGGTCAAATCTGAAACCAAATAGAGATTCCCTTATATAGAAAGACTCAGATGAATATGCAAAGCTATGTGTGAAAGGAGACACTGGCAGATGCCACTAAAATAAGAAGTCTCATAGACAGTGACATGGTTATCACAAATTACAGCAGGATCATGATCAGCTGGGCAGGTGGATGGAGGAATTGCTAACGGAGTTTAATTCAGATAAGTGTGAGCTATTGCTAGCCAGGATCTTCACAGAGAATGGCATGAATAATGTGTGTTGTGGAGTGGAGGGATCTGGGAGGACAAGTACATTGTCCCCTGAAAGTGGCTTTGCATGTAGATAGTCAGGTGAAGAATGCTTTTGGCGCAGTAGTCTTCTTCAATCAGAATACTGAGCGTTGAAGTTGGAACATTACATTACAGTTGTACAAGATGTTGATGAGTCTGCACTTGGAGTATTGTGCTCTGTTTCAGTCACCCTGTTGAAGGAAAGATGACACTGCGCTGCAGAAAAGGTTTACGAAAATGTTGCCAGGACTCATGGGCTTGAGATATGATTAAATATTTCCATATCTGCCTCAATCTGGGCTCTACCATTCACTTCGAAGGTGGGTGAACTTAGGTGGGAATGAGGGCAATAGATAGGGTTACTGCACAGAGTCTTTGTCTCAAGGTAGGGGAATCAAGAACTAGAGGGCATAGGTTTAAGTTGTGAGGGGAAAGATTTAATAAGAACCTGAGGGGCATGTCTTTCATACAGAGGGTGGTGGCTATAGGGAATGAACTGCCAGAGGAAGCAGTTTTAGTTTAGTTTTAGTTTAGAGCTACAGCGTGAAAACAGGCCCTTCGGCCCAACGAGTCCACGCCGACCACCAATCACCTGTACACTAATTCTATCCTACGCACTGGAGACAATTTACAGAAGTCAATCAACCTACAAACCTGCAAGTCTTTGGAATGTGGGAAGAAGCTGGAGTACCCGGCCAAAACCCACGCAGTCACAGGGAAACTTTGTACAGAGAGCACCCATACTCAGAATCGAACCCTGGTCTCTGGGCGCTGCAAGGCAGCAACTCTACTGCTGTACCCCTATGCTGACAACAAATAAATGGTATCATAGACAGTGGAGATGGTTATCAAGAAATACAACAGGATCATGATCAGCTGGGCAAGTGGACGGAGGAATTGCTAATGGAGCTTAATTCAGATATAACAATATTTAATCGCGACATTTGACCGGGTATATGGATCAGAAAGGTTTAGAGGGGTATGAGGTGAGAGAAATTAAAAGAAGTGGCTGGTCGAAGAAAATAGAGTAAGAGTTTTCCTTAATCGTATTTACTGCTCCCTTGCTGTGTGTCAAACCCCAAAATTATCCTCCCATTAATCAAATTAGGTGATGGACTCTACAACCATTAGGACAGTGGCGGTGTTCTTAAAGAGTTTGGAATCTCAGAATGGAGTATGGAAAGGTTAAAGATGTCCATGAATACTCCAGCCATAGACCGCACAGTCAATGTGGATGTGGCTGTGACTCTATCTGGGTCAGTTGCTTTCTGTGGGTTCCCTCTCAGGAAGCTGATCAGGTAGCTGTGATAAGACCATGGGTCCAGGCATACTCGCGGATGATGGAGTGGATAACGTCATTCTACCGACCTTTCTGTTCAGAGAGAGCATTGTGCTCATGCATTGATGTCAGCGACACTGCCTGATTCACTTTGTACCACGGTATAGCATGCAAGCCTTGCTACAATTGATGGGTGTCCATGTCATTGCTTCGGGATTCTAGTTTGTCCAGAATTCCTTCTAAGCATCCTTGATGGCCTTGGGATGGTCACAACTAGATTTCTAATACTGCTTTTTATCATGTGTATGAATGAACTGCAGATGCTGGTTTAAACCAAAGATAGACACAAAAAGCTGGAGTAACTCAGCGGCACAGGCAACATCTCCGGAGAGAAGTAATGGGTGGTATTTTGGGGTTTGACCCGCAATGTCATCCATTCCTTCTCTCCAGAGATGCCGCCTGTGCCGCTGATTTAGTGCAGCATTTTGTGTCTATCGCGGCTTTTTTCATTTGATCTGGATGTTGCGGACTTGGATTTTATCTGGGAATGGACCTCACAGCTCATCCGTGGTCTCCAGTTGGGAAACATTCACATGGTCTTCTTTGGCACACATTCCTCTATACATTTGCTGATGAGGTGCATCGGCAGTGAAATACTCATTTATGTTGGTTGCAGTGACTTTGAGTCCATCGACACAAAACAGTTATTAAGGATATCATCTGTGTGCTCAGACCAGCACTATAATGACTTACTGTACTGGATCCACCTAATTCAGTTGGTGCTTGTAAGCAAGGAGTAGTAGAAGCACAGCAGATGGTCAGATTTGATGAAATGCAATCAGGGCATGGACCGGTAGATGTCTGTGATGATTGTGTAGAAGTGGTCAAGGGTGCTGGGCCTCTGGTGGGACTCGAAATGTGCTGATAGTCTTGTTTTAGTGCGCTCTTGAGATTGGCCTAGTTGCAGCCCCTGGTTATTATGAACAAAGCCAGGGGAGTAATTCATTTCAAGGTTATTGCAGCATTGTGTAGTTCATCCAGTGGAAGCTTTGCAGCAGCATCAATAGGAGAATGCTGGCAGGACAGCCTAAGTTTATTCCCATGGCAGGTAGAGAGGATGGCACGTCACCATTAAATATTTCAGATCTGGGGACCCGGAGCTCACCAGGACCACCACATCCAAGCACAATGAGGAGTTGATTAGGAAGCAGATGCCTCCTCCCAAACCTTACCCGAGGATAGATACCATATGGTGCATCTGAAAATCCCAGCAAATGATCTTTCTATCTAGCATCCAGTGAAATTGTGAATATACCCACATGTGGCATTCACTCAGGCAAACAACTGTGTTTTTAGTTGGTACTGGTTGTGCCGAGTGGCCACATAATATTGCTCTGCAATGCCTTGTGTGTGCTGGCAATAGATAACATCCGTGCCTGTTTTATTTTATTGTAGCAAGTGGAACATCTCAATTAAATGGTCCTTTATTTAAATGCGCAGACTAAGTGGAATGTGTATTGACTTTGGCAGCTGTGTGGAAGCCATTAAGTCTACTCTGTCTTCTGAAATGGAATAAGTCTCACTGAAAGCATGCATGAGGATGGCCAAGCTTGGAGTTATATTTTGATGGATTGTTTATTTTCAGTGCAACTTTCCTTTTATTGGATTCAAACTTGGGGCATATTAACAGGAATCCAGGATTCATATCCAATACTGCAGCCAACCACTACTGAATATTTGTTTTCAATGTAATGGTGAAAGGGCAAGCTTGATCCTTGTTCCTAAGAGTGAAGAATTATTAAAGCACGATTCACAAACAAAAAGATGGTAAGTTGAATTGTACATATCTAAGAAAGCACACCTAGTTTACAACGTATCAGATAGGAAAAGAACGGTTATGAACATCCATGTTTTCTCATCTAATATTCCTCTCTTTAAGGCACTAGGATGGTGCCTTTTAACTCAAGTACAATAATGAAAAGTCCTCCCTTTTAGTTTAGTTCAGTTTAGAGATACAGCCTGGAAAAAGGCTCTTTGGCCCACCAGTCACCCCTTAACACTTGTTCTGTGTAATCTCTCTTTCTCATCCACTCTCTACACATTAATGGCAATTTCCTGAGCCCAATTAACTATAATGGAGTAAGTCAATGGGTCGGGGAGCATCTCCGGTGTAAAGGAATAGGTGAGCTCTGGGTAGACACCCTTCTTCAGACTGAAATTCAAGGGAAAGGGTCGTTGTTCCTTCCCACACACTAACCATAAACCCGCACATATTTGCAATGTGGGAGGAAGCCAGAGCACCCAGAGGACATTTTGTGGTCACAAAGAGAGCACGCAACAGGTCAGGATCGAACCTGGGTCTCTGGCGCTGTGAGGCAGCAGCTCTACCCGCTGCGCCACTGTGCACCCATTTTTCCCCGCAAATATATTCAACGTCACATCGAGTGGTGGAGGGCATAGACACAAAAGTTATTTCTAGAAAGCAAGGAGGGAGAAGGCACGTGTGATGTTGAGGGTGAGAACTGCACCCAGATGTGAAGGGGAAAACAAAAATCAAAACCGACTCACATCCCAGATGCTTTCCTGGATCTCTGGGGTTGTTGTTTCAACTCTGGCAGGAAGCTGCCTGGTCTCCTGCTGTCATACACGAAGCATTCTACGCGTTGTGCAAAAGGCAGAGGGAGATGAAAGGAGGGAATAAAAGTATCAGCGAGAAAAAGACAAAGATAAATGTTTTCAGTTCCTTACTGAAGTGTGAATTTGGAATAATTCACAGCTCAAGGCTTTTTTGTTCTGATCGGCTGATTGCCTTCGGGTTCACTGAACTGAGCAGTCATTTGCAAGAAGCATATTGCAAAGAGCAAGGAATCCACCAACACAAGATATTAAAAAATAAAGGACATTTTAGCCTTCTGGCTTTTAAGGGAAAGGGCGTATATTCCCTGAGGAATCGAGGACTCTCTGATCGGAATCTAGCTGACACTGCATTAGAGATCGGCAGCTGCAGCATCAACTTAAATGTCCTTTTGAAAGCATAACATGGACTAAAATTGTAATTAACTCAAGGAAGGACAGTAATAGAATTGCACAGATCATAACATGGACTGTGGTCTTTGTTAAGATATCTCGTAAATGTACAAATAAAATGCCATTTACTTTGAAGGGTAAAAAAAAAGATCATCTTTGGCAGCGCCAGCCTGACGCTGATCCGGGGTTGCTGTCCATGGTACTACAAATTGGGAGCAGTCTCAAAACTTCAACTGTCGTTCAATGTTAGCTGCGGGAGAAAAACGATGCCGGGAAAGTAGCATTTCACAATGAGCGATCGGGGGGGCACCCCTGGGGTTACCAGGAGTAAACCAACCAGTTTGGACAAAATTAAATTAATCTCCATCCCTATCACATTGCATTCCATATCCCTACAGTTGATTAATCTATCTGGAGCATAAGTTCACATCGTTCCAAATGTGGCAGGGGAAAAAAAGACCTGATGGAAGGGTGATATTATGTATTGAATGCCTTGTCTGGGTTTAAGTGGCTGCTCATTTCACAGGGATGTTGTCACGTGGCTGAATTCACCTAGACGTGTCACGTGAGAGCGATGTGCTTCAGTGAAAGGTTCACTTGGGCTATTTTCCTAGCTGTAGGGGAGAAGGCAAGGAGTGCCACGCCGTGGAATTGTTTTTACTTCTGTGTCACCCAGTGCACTAATCAGAGGACTGTTGTGGGGAGGAGAGGGGAGGCGAGATGCTGCCTAGACAGCAGTCTCTAATGAGGATCGAGACCCCGGGGAGCTGGAAATTGAAAGCAGAGTGAGCTTGCTTTGCTGCCTTCTCCGGCACCACAGGCACTGTGTCCCTACCCCATCACCGATGGGTCTAGCCAAACGCTGTCCAGAGTGCTGGCATGTTGATTGCATGGTCAGTAAATACCTACAGACTGCACTCAGATCCAGACAGGGCTGCTATTTTTACCAGAAGGTAGGCGCCTATGGTGACTGTTGATTTACCATTCGGAATCCTTTGATTAATCCGCATTGAGTTGCAGAGACTGAGGCAACTGAGGGACTGTAAGCCTGCCAGTACTTATTGAGAAGAGTTGGGTTAGGGTGGGGGGGGGAAGGGAAGGGAAGGGAAGGGAAGGGAAGGAGGTGGTGGTGGCTGGTGGTTGTGGGTAAGGATGGGGGAGGAGAAATGATGCCACAAGACAGAATGCATAGGACCTGCTGAATTTAAAAGGGAGAATGAGGAGGACGGGAAAGCGTCTCCCTGCTCCAGGAGGAAGCCATTAGGAAATGCTGTCCTGTATTTGTTATTCTCATCTCATTTTGCCAAGCTGAAACACCGTGTGCAGATGAAGCTTGGTGGTGAACTGGAGGTGATTGCATTAGGGCAGCGCCGTTTCCTTCGATGCTTTAAAGTGGGTGATACAGATCCAGCCGTCTCTTCACTGCACTAATAAGCAGGGTATAATTTACAGACGGGCTCCCCCCTTTGGTCTCTCTTATGGATGTGGATAAGAGGATGGCAGCACCTGTTCTTAATCTGAGCTAAATCCAACAACAAAGAACCCAAGGACAATTTGGTGCTGGATAAGCAAGCTAGACGGGGGACAAAATCAACTTGACAATTCCCTGCGTTTTATTTTCTCTCGCTGTGTACTACGGGAATTGGGAAGACTTACAGCGCTCGCACAATGTGCTGCATGGAAAGATTGATTTGAAAAGTGTTTTTGAGTAGTCACCACATATATGATACTGGGGGAAGAAAATCCTTCAAACTGTATGCTGTGATCGACAGGAAAGGAGAAAGGCTCTCTCCAAAAGTTGATTCGTTTAATGTAAATGTGACAGTCTCAGGTCTCATAACTGCTTTCATATCTCAGCGCATGTGGGTACGTTTGCTGATAATTTTTTTCTCTCCACGTTGTCGGTGTGTGTTTTTGTGCATTCGTGTGTGTGTGTGTGTGTGTGTATTCGTGTGTGCATTTGCATGTTTTTTAGAGAGAGGGAGAGATTGAAAGAGAGAGATAGTGTGTGAGAGAGAGAGTAATGGGTTCTTGTCAGATTTATATTAACTGTTATGAGGGCTGTATCGGCATCTCAGTACTAAAGTAAAAGACTGACATGGATCAAGGTCATTATTACACAGCTGGTTTCATGCATTATATCAATTCTGTTGCTTCCCAATAGGTTTAATCTTAACCATGTATCATTTGCTTTAATTCATTGCTAAAAGTCAAATATGTCAAGAAGCAAACCTGTATGAGTGTGTGCCATTAAATCAAAAATGGTCCTTCAGTGCTCAGAAGGTTAAGTGAAATCAATTCTCCTTGCTAACTAGTGACAAGCTCTATAGATTTTATAAGGATGCCAGACTAAAACATCAAACCAAAGTAATTTCTTAATTAAAGCTATCACTATATTCTGTCTTCAAAGGCCACTCTTTACTAATCAGCTATTTAAAAAAAAATTAATTGTTCATTTTGATCGGCGAAGTGAAAACAGTGCATTCCCACATAGTTTATTAATCATTAATGTCTAGATCATGGTAAAGGCAGGCAATTTTCAACAAGCTCTGCAACTTTGCACGGAAATCATTTGTTACACATTCAGCCAGGTGCTCTGCCCATCAGTGAAATGGGATGGCAGTCAGTGGTGCTCTATGTTGTACAACCTTAAACGCAATCCTGACATTTGCTGCAGAACCCATTTTGTTTGCAGTGTTCAGTTTAGTTTACAGCCATTATTGCACGCCACGTGAAAGCATGCCTACTTTTGAGTTTATTTTAAACATATCCTTGCCTAATTTTGTGACTGCACAAGAGAGTGGACCTGTGGTCAATAGCTCCCTCAAACACACACTAGAAGCTGCCTGTTCATATATCCGTAATCACCCGTTGTAAATGTCCAACAGTTCAATTGACTCTTATTATCTTCTGGTCTTTATTATTTTGTACCGCCATGTCTATCAGGAACTATGAACACAATTCCAAAGGGACAGCGTGATTGCACAACTTCTAAATTGTTACTTTGCCCATCTTGGTTATCATCTAAGACAATGGACAACAAAGGGTGATCAGATGGGCTTCCAACAGTGCTTCGCAGGGTCCCTTTCAGATTCAAAGAAAAATTTAGTGAATTCCTGTCTGAGTTTGGAATATGATTCTGATGTCAGCTAGGTGCAGAGGTAATATATTCTGATCTACCTGTGACAAAATATACCCAAAGTTCAGATATATGCTCACTGCAACTCGATGTCAGTCGACCATTTATGTAGTATCACGTCCAGTGCACCTACACTTCCACAACTGACTGTGAAAATAAATCCTTTAGGCAAATGGCAGAATATTTGGCTTTACCGAGGATAGCGTTGCTGAATTATTTGAACACACTTGCTGTTTCTGCATCACAGGCTGAGCTCGTCCCCTTATCGGCTGATTTCTGAAGGAAGATGACTTCAAAGCAGGAAGATGCTGCCTTGGCCAATTTTCTTCAGTTCATTGAAGATAAGGGACTGAGGGCTTACGATGCTTTGGTGATCCAGAATGCCTCGGACATTGCTCGTGAAAATGATCGCATGCGGAATGAAACCAATTTGGCATACCTCAAGGAAAAAAGTGAGAGAAGGCGGAGGCAAGAGGAAGCAATAAAGCGGTAAGTCTTGGAATCCATTTGGCTTGACCGACTGCAAAAAGAATGGTGTTCCAATATCAAAGATATTCGTGAAATGATGGTACATGATGCTCGCAGTATGTCAAAGGATGTGCTGTATTATCAGGACAGGAACATTACACCAATTGACACATAACATAATGTTCTGTGGCTGATGAGAAATTTTGTGTAATGGGTCCGTCCCTTTAAGGCCACAAGGTCTAATTGTCATAAATAGTCATATTATAAGGTCAACTAGAGGTTGATTTCTGTATGATTAATTTGCATGCAATTGGCTGTCATTTGGCAGTGCTTTTGTTAATCAATGGCTCTTTCCAATGCCAGAAGAATCTGACAGAAAGTGACTAGCAAATAATTGATTTTAAGATTGTTTTAATCTGTAACTAAGTGTGATATTCTAAATATGACAGTCACAGCTGTATGCTCAATGCACGAGTTATTTATAATGTGCCGTATTTATATGTAATATGAAAGTGGCTCTGTGAGACCAGTGTGCCACAGGTGCAAATCAGGGCAGGAAAATGGTCTCTCCTGCATAAAGAACATTTCTGCCTCCACCGGTGATATTAACGTTTAATTATGCTATTCTGAAAAATACTTTGTGAATAGAAGTTATTGTACCTTAGATGTGTTGCACTGATGATTGGGTCTGGTAGTAAGTGGGTAATTGGATAGTAAGGAAGGCAAACGCAATGCTAACATTTATTTCAAGAGGGCTAGAGTACAAAGATATGGATGTAATGCTGAGGCGCTATAAGGCGCTGGTCAAGCCGCATTTGGAGTATTGTGAGCATTTTTTGGGCACCATATCCGAGGAAAGATGTGCTGGCTCTGGAGAGGGTCCAGAGGAGGTTTACAACAATGATCCCAGGATTGAGTTGGTTAACAAATGATGAGCGTTTGATGGCACTGGGCCTATAATCACTGGAGTTTAGAAGGATGAAAGGGTACCTCATTGAAACTTACACAACAGTGAAAGGTTTGGATAGCGTGGATGTGGAGAGGATGTTTCTACTAGTGGGAGAATCAGCGCTGGAGGTCATAGCCGCAAAATTAAAGGACGTTCCTTTAGGAAAATGAGGAGGAATTTCTTTAGTCGGAGGGTGGTGAATCTGTGGAATTCTTTGCCACAGAAGCCTGTGGAGGCCAGGTCAATTGATATTTTTAAGGCAGAGATACATAGATTCTTGATTAGTAAGGGTGTCAGGGGTTATGGGAAGAAGGGCAGGAGAATGGGGTTAGGAGGGAGAGATAGATCAGCCATGATTGAATGGCGGAATAGACTTGATGGGCCAAATGACCTAATTCTGCTCCTATCACTTATGACCTTGTCTGAGTGTAGCAATAATTGTGACCTAATGTTCTTGTTGTACTAGTGTGGGTGAATCTAAACCACCCCATGCCACCATTTGAAGTAAAGCAGTGAAGAAACCGCCACCCAAAACAGGATGCACCCGCTGTTGCAAAAGCACAATCAACCAATACCATCAAAAACTGATTAAGTGTTCATTCATCTCACCTGCTGCACATGGAACCATATTGCACTTTGATGGGCTGCCAAATCTCCCTTCAAAACTGTGGCAGCTACATTGCAAGAACATGTTGCAGCAGGTGAAAGGTTTCTGGAGTTTTCCAAGTGAAGTGAATGACATAATTATCCAGTGTACAAAGACTGATATTCTAGCAGGTGGCATCAAACAGCGATCTCTGTTAGCTCGCTTTGCGCCTTTGTCTTTCAGCTCAAAAAAAGAATGTTTTGCTCTGTGAGGTGATGGAAGCACAAGCTGAGAGTGGTGACTCGGCAAGCGTAAGGAGCAGCATTCTGTCACAATATCACGGGATTACATTATGGCCAAAATGCAGAGGGGAACACGGGGAACAATACCAAATGCATGTTAGGGTGGAGAATGAGGGCGGGAATTTGAACTCCACTGCACAATTAATATTTAATGTACCCATTTCACATTCCATTCTGCAAATTTGAATACTCCGTGCGTTGGTAGTTTTGTTTAGAGATACAGTGCGGAAACAGGCCCTTTGGCCCATCTAGTTCACACCGACCAGCGATCCCCATGCACTTACACTGTCCTACACACACTGCGTCATTCACATTTATACCAAGCCAATAAACCTACAAGCCTGTACGTCTTTTGATTGTGGGAGGAAACCGAAGATCTCGGAGCAAACCCACGCATGTCATGGGGAGAACCCACAAACTCCATACAGGCAGCCCCCTTAGTCAGGATTGAACACGGGTCACTGGTGCTGTAAGGCAGTAGCTCCACCACTGTGCCACCGTGCCGCCGTTGACAAAAGGCAACCGCAGATTATGAGATGCCAAAGGCATCATGAAGGCTTTTCAGTTGGAACTTGATGAGGAACACACCACCGCTGCTGTAGGCCGCACAGAGCAGGTCACGACCTCTGACATCTACACTCTGTTGCCTCCATCTCACCCCAAGCCTCTGTCGTTAACTCTACCCATCTGCCAATTGTTCCCCTCACCTGTAATCACCTACCACTTGCCTGGCTTTGCCTCACCTCTACCTCCCTTTTGCAGCTCCTCTAATTTTCAACCTTACCCCCCCCCACCCCCCACCCCCGCTCCATTACTCTGAAGAAGAGCCCCAAGCCAAAATGTTGTCTGTCCATTTCCCTCCTCAGATGTTGCTTGACCTGCTAAGTTCCCCCAGCAGTTTTTTGTTTTACTTGTGATTCCAGCATCTGCAGTCTCTTCTGTGTTAAACCCCCGTCTCACGGTGCGAGTCCACCCACGAGTGATCTCGAGTTTAAAACAAATCAAACTCGTGGTAATCACGTAGAATTAACGTAGCGGGAACATCGGAACTCGGAACGCTAACGGCAGGAACTCGGAGAAACTTGTTAACTGTTGAAAATCTTTCAACATGATGAAAGATTTCCACGAGTCAAATTTACTCTGGAAGTAAAAATTTTAAACTTTTAAACTCGATGTAAGAACGTAGTAGCCCCTGAGTTTACCATGGTGACTCGTGAGTCTACCGTGGGCACTCTTTAACTCAGCGGGACAGGCAGCATCTCTGGAGAGAAGGAATGGGTGACGGGATGACGTTTCCAAAATTCTGCTGCGTGTTTGTGTTACTCCAGCACTGTGTGTTCACTTTTTGTCAACCAGTATTTGCCCTTTCTTGTGTATGACATTATTTGTATCCGTGGCAGTTGATTGTCACTCCCTTCAGTTTCCCAGGGGGAAGGGACGGGGCGAGGGCGAGGGGGTCAGGGGGAGATGCTGCCTAGTGACGATCTAATTTATCCAACGAGTTACACTCTCTTCAAGGATTAATTTCTAAATAACCCGCCAATTTCTCTTCATTCGCTGTTATACCCGAGAACTGCTCCAGATGAAATTCTGGATTTGATTTTTTTTCCTCCCGGGGGTAAAAGAAAAACCAAATGCACTTAAAGCGCCAGGGGTGGGGTAGAGGCGTACAACCAACGTACGGGGCGATATTATCCAGGATTTGTAAAATAAAACAAAAATTGGAGTACTGAATAATGGCACAGATTTAAGAGGTGCAGGAAGGAACTGCATATGCTGGTTTAAACCGAAAAGCTGGGGTAAGTCAGTGGGACAGGCAGCATCTCTGGAGAAAAGAAATGGGCAAGATTTTGAATCAAGACCCTTCTTCAGGCTACAGTCTGCATTTCTCCAGAGATGCTGTCTGACCCGCTGAGTTACTCCAGCTTTTCATGTCTGTCTAAGGATTTGAGAGAGTGAGATTCACCGCTAGACATCGTCGGTATATTAAATGTACAAGAGTCTTTCACATGACCGTAGTCAAGGAAACAGTAGCGTACCAATAGCCCGATTATCGTAGCGGTATAGCAAAGACATCTCTGCTGTCCGTTTTTGGTGTTTCATATATTTGTTCTTTCCCCCCCCCCACACCCAACTCCAGTCCCGTCCCGACCCCCTGGGAAACTGAAGGGAGCGTCAATCAAGTGCCACGGATACAAATAATGTCATACACAAGAAAGGCCAAATGCTGGTTGACAAAAAGTGAACACACAGTGCTGGAGTAACACAAAGACGCAGCAGAATTTTGGAAACCTCATCCCGTCACCCATTCCTTCGCTCCATAGATTCCGCATGTCCCGCTGAGTTAAAGAGTGCCCGCGGTAGACTCACGAGTCTCTACGGTAAACTCACGGGCTAGTACGTTCTTACAATGAGTTTAAAAGTTAAACATTTTTACTTCAAGAATAAATTTGACTCGTGGAAATCTTTCATCATGTTGAAAGATTTTCATGAGTTAACAAGTTTCCCGAGTTCCTGCCGTTAGCTTTACGAGTTCCGACATTCCTGCTACGTTAATTCTACGTGATTACCATGAGTTCGATTTGTTTTAAACTCATGGGTGGACTCGCACTGTGAGACAGGGCCACTACTTACCACTGCTTCTCGGGGAGTGAGGAAACCCCTCTGCTATAATGTCCCGACCTTTCACACTTGGACGTGGCTGCTACCTCTGGGTGGGCAGTGGACCTAAAATGTTATTTTGTGGACTGAGAGTTCACACACCTCATGCCTGAAATCTGTGTATCCACATCCACTCACTCACAATCAGCTCCTGCTCACGAACTCTGTGTCGGAAGGAACTGCAGATGCTTGTTTATATTGAAGATTGGCATAAAAGGCTGGAGTAACTCAGTGGGAGAGGCAGCATCTCTGGAGAGAAGAAATGGTGACGTTTTGGGTCCAGACCCTTCTTCAGGCTAGTCACAGATAAGGGAAACGAGAGATAGACAATGATGTAGAGAGATAAAGAATAATGAATGACAGATATTCAAAAAAGTAACGATGATAATGGAAAGGGGCCATTTTCAGCTGTTTGTTGGGTGAAAACGGGAATATGGTGCGACTTGGGTGGGGGAGGGAAAAATAGAGAGGGAATGCCGGGGTTACTTGTTTAAAACAGATAGTGTCTGTTGGATTCCTTTCACTCTCACCATCTAAATAAGATAACTAACAAAGACCAGAGTGATATATTGTTAATATTCCTGAATAAATGGAACACCTGATGGGTAAACGATGTGGAAGGCTGATAATTCTCACTGTAAAGTTACATAAATAGAATTGTTCATGTCTAGCATTTTGACACATTGATACTCGTCACACTGTGATTGGAATAGAGGGCTATTTTCTGGCTGTCAATGAATTATGAAGGGACTAAGCCATATTTAAAAAATGAGCAGATTTACTGTGATTGAGCATGGGAGAATGTTGATGGACTGGAGGTGGATGTTGAATTGTATGAAAGAATTGAAAATGAGAAGAATTGATTTTAAGAGATCTGGCAGAACTCATGATGGTTAAACTGCCACACATGAATGGCACATCCCTGCTTTGATTGAAAATGCCAGAGAGCAGGTTTATTGATTGAAACAGGCCCTTCTGCCTACCCAGTCCACACAGACCATCGAACACCCATTCACATTAGTTCAATGTTATCTCACTTTTGCACCCACTCTCTACACATTTACAGAGGCCAATTAACCTACAAACCGACACGTCCTCGGGATGTGGGAGGATACCGGAGCACCCAAGGAAACCTTGCATGGTCACAGGAAGAACGAGCAAGCTCCACACAGACAGCACTTGTGGTCAGGATCAAACCCAGGTCTCCAGTGCTGTAAGGCATCAGCTCTACCAGCTGCGCCACTGTGTCGCTTAGTAGGTGCTAAGGGTTTTGAGAGCAGTTTCATTAATACATCTCTGAACCATAAATTGCGCAGGCCAAAGTGGAGTGTAACTACTGCTGATGTAAAGTGGGTTATGGACTCCTTTTATGGCTAATAATCCCACTGTTTGCCACCAAGGTTGCTGACCCATCTCCAATGCAGCTGTGCTATGCAAAGTAAGATTAGTTGCAGAAGTTCCTCTGACCATAGTATTGGAAAGGGTGCAAGGGTGTGCAGAGCTGGTGGATCACTAGATCAATCAATGTACTCTGGTGCTTGATCCTTCCGCCAGCAAATTGTTTAACGTCAATCTTCCAGATCACGCAAGGTGTTTGGGAACAGAAATAAACGCTCCTCTCCTCAGTATTCAGGGGGATCATCAATTACCTGCAGGATATGGAAACAAAGAACTGCAGACGCTGGTTTACAAAAAAAATACACAGTGCTGGAGTAACTCAGAGGGTCAGGTACCAGCCCTGGAGAACAAAAAAAATTGATGTTTTGTGGCTGAACCTTTCTTTAAACTGAATCAGTACCAACCCAAAACATCACCGATCCATGTTCTCCAGGCAAGCCGCCTAATGCGATGAGTTACTCCAGCACTTTGTGTCTTTTTTAAAAAGATAGTTATCCTGTAGAGTAATGCTTTGAGTAAAATCATGTTTGTTGCTATTATATTGCTTTAGAGTCTAAGTCTACATTGAATGTGTGCCTAAAGCTCAAAAACCCCTTTTGACTCCAAAGCTAGCAGAATGTCGATGTTCTCCAGAAGAGGGAAGTGAAGGGTGGCAGGTGACATTTCCGCAGGGAATATTCTGAACACTTCTCCACAGCCAGCTTTGCAAACAACAATGGATAAGGCACCTGTGGCTTACTACAATGGTTCTCAGTAAGATATGTCATATGGTTCAGCCACAGAGCCACTTTTCCTGTATCCATCACAGTCAAAGTGACTTCAACAAGGGCGTCACGGTGGTGCAGTGCTAGAGTTGCTGCCTTACATCGCTTGCAGCACCAGAGACCCGGGTTCGATCCCGACAACGGGTGCTGTGTGTACGGAGTTTGTGCGTTCTCCCCGTGATCGCGTGGGTTTACTCCGAGATCTTCAGTTTCCTCCCACACTCCAAAGCCATCCAGGTTTGTAGGTTAATTGGCTTGGTGTATGTGTAAATTGCATACTAAATATCTGACTAAAAACTGCGTACTGTGGAAGTTTTTAGTCAGATATTTAGTATGATAATATTGATCATGGATAGACAATAACACAAAATATAGATAATTTAGATGTTCTCATGACATGATTGTGCAAAAAATAATGAATTTGATTATCTTGAGAGTGGATGTTTGTGGATTATGATACAGAGCTCGGATTGTGGCTGCCGCCATGATTTTGCTCACAGTCACAGTCACAGCCGGCAGGCAGGACACAGCCGATATCGGGGCCTAAATAACATATTTCACATCATCAGATTAAAATGGGATTACACCAAAAATGAGATAAGATGTTAAATAAACGTCCTACAGTACATTCCTTTTGTTGTCCTGAACTTGCGATCCGTGATTTTGAAGGCGTTGAAGTTGACTTTAATCCAGCGATTCAATAGTTAAGCAATGTTTTTTTTTTAAATCACGAACGGGACAAAATGTCCTCATAAGCTTGTTGTACGAGGAAATCCCTCCGACAACCAATAAAAACCTGCATTTTATTACTACCACCCTCCCCCCCACACACAGCCTCTTGAGTCGCACGCACAGGCTGTGGGTAGATCTAGAGCGCCACTGATGGCAGGAATTTGTAACGAACGCTACATTGATTGAACCATTGGTGGCCTGAGACTCCCCAGTTGTCCAGAAATGTTTTAACACTATGTCTTGTTCTGCAATGGATTCTGGAGTGTATAACATTTTGGTGTGAATGCAGGTTGATGGAGATCATGGACAGGTAAGCAATGATGGGGACATGATGTAGTGAGCACTGTCATAGGTTAATGATATAGTTGAAGATGCCCAAACATTTACCCAAGCCGTTGAACTCTAAGCTGCATTGAAACAAGGCTTTCACATCAAGCATTCATATTCTTAGAAATCTGCTTCTAATCTTCCTTGTTCTCTGCACCTCTGACCTTTCTACTTCATGTGTTAAGGCCTTTAATACATCAACAGAAATGCATGAAGCTGAACTCTCTCCCTCAGTAAGCGAATCCACATGTATCTCCAAGCTCCCAAAACGTTTTGCAATTGTCAGGTACCTTCCCTTTAAGAGAGTTAGGCTGACTATAATCAATGCAGGTTGGTTTCAACTTGACTCTTCCTCCTGTACTACTTGCTGCGGCATTGTTCAACTATAAAACAAGGCTATGAAGAATCATAGAATTATAAGTTGAATGGGCATAACTTCGGCCGCGAGGAGCAAGGGCCAGTAGGAGGGTGAACTGGGGTAATGCCTCCAGCTCCTTCTAGGTCGGCTGCAGGAGGCACCCCTGTGGCACAAAGATGGCCAGGTAGGAGAGGGACGTTGGTTCGCAGGTCGAACCTGGCAAACTCTGGGGAGCCTGGGGCTAACCTGGATCAGGAACCGCTCCAGTAGACCGAGAGCACAGGCAGATTGGACTTTGGACTTGAGCAAATGGTGGCAAAGCATATGCATGTGACCAAAAAGGTCGATGAGGGCAAAGCTGCAGATGTTGCATACATGGATTTCAGTAAGGTATTTGACAAGATTCCGCATGGTAGGGTGCTCTGGAAGGTTAGATCGCAAGGGATCCAAGGAGAGATAGGTGAATGGATAGCAAATTAGCTCCATGGAAGGAAGCAGAGGGTGATGGTGGAAAGTAGCTTCTCGGACTGGAGGTCTGTGACTAGTGGTGTGCCTCGTGGGATCGGTGCTGGGCCCATTACTGTTTGTCATCTACATCAATATTTGGATGAGAACATACAGGGCAAGATTAGCAAGTTTGCTGATGATACAAAAGTGGGAGGTTTTGCAGATAGTGAAGATGGTTGTGACAGATTGCAGCAGGATCTTGATCGATTGGCCAGGTGGGCGGAGGAATGGTTGATAGAATTTAATAGACAGAAGTGTGAGGTATTGTAGTTTGGAAAGCCTACAAAGGCAGGACTGACACAGTAAATGATAAGCCTCTGGGATGTGTTGTAGAGCAGAGGGATCTAGGACTGCATGTGCATGGTTCCTTGAAGGCCGAGTTGCAGGTAGATAAGGTGGTCAAAAAGGCTTTTGGCACATTGGCTTTTACCAGTCAGAGTATAGAAGTTGGGAGGTCACTTTGCAGTTGTATAAGATGTTGGTGAGATCACATTTAGAATATTGTGTTCAGTTCTGAGCACCATGATATAGGAAAGATATTGTCAAGCTTGAAAAAGTTCAGAGAAGATTTATGGGGATGTTGCCAGGTCTAGAGGGTGTGGTGTGACCTATAGGGAGAGGTTGGGTAGACTGGGTCTCCATTCCTTGGAGCGCAGGAGGATCAGGGGTGATACTTTAGAGGTATACAAAATCATGAGAGGAATTGATCGGGTAGATGCACAGAGTCTCTTGCCCAGAGTAGGGGAATTGAGGACCAGAGAACATAGGTGAAGGGGAAAAGATTTAATAGGAATCTGAGGGGTAACGTTTTCACACAAAGGGTAGTTAGTGGGTGTATGGAATAAGCTGCCAGAGGAGGTAGTTGAGGCTGGGACTGTCCCAATGTTTTAAAACGCAGTTAGACAGGTACATGAATAGGGCAGGTTTGGAGGGATATGGACCAAGCACAAGCAGGTGGGTCTAGTGTAGCTAGGACATGTTGACTTTGTAAGTTTGGCTGAAGGACATCTTTCCACACTGTATCACTCTGTGACTATGAATATGTATAAATATGCAAACGGATTTTTCTCTGCGGTTGCACATGTGACAAATAAAGCACAATTGAACCATTACCTGAGTTGTGCAGAGTAATTCCCGAACCATCTCGTGCAATCATCCAATCTAATCCACCCTCTCCATTTAATCCCAATTTAAAATCAAATGAGTGGCCACTTCAACATATAAAGACTAAGCAAAGAAGTCAAATGCAAATGCGGTCCAACATGTTTAATTTTTTTTTGCTTCCATCTGCAAAAGGAATGCAGTAACTAAGGAGTTATTTGATTTTCACAAGAGCGTAAGCATAATGCTATAACATGGATAAACACTGTAGTTCAAAGAGAGATTGTGCTGGATTCAGATTTAAGAAACACAAAATCAAAGTAGCAAACCTAAACCAGATACATCAGCAATGCAGAGGGGCTGTAGAGGTTTACAGGAAGACTTGGGTTAATGGAACAGGAAGCAAGATATTGGAAGATTGAGATGAGAAAAAAACCCACTGAGGCTATGCACACGAGCAAAAACTGCTGAAAATACTCAGCGGCACGGTGGGGCAGTCATAGAGCTGCCTCCTTACAGCGCCAGAGACCCAGATTCGATCCTGACTACGGGTGCCTTCTGTACAAAGTTTGTACATTCACCCTGTGACCTGCGTAGGGTTTCTCCCGGAGTTCCAGTTTCCTCCCACACTCCATAGACGTACAGGTTTGTAGGCTAATAGGCTTTGTAACATTGTCCCTTGTTTAGGATAGTGATAATGTGCGGGGATCGCTGATCGTCGCATACTCTATGGGCCGAAGGGCCTGTTTCTGCACAGTATCTCTAAACTAAACTACTCAGCAGGTCAATGAACTTTTGTGAGAACCAGATTAAGAACAGCAGCCCATAAAATTGTACTCCATAGGTCTTCCAAGCTGCGTGATGATTTCATTGAATGTCAACATTAATTGCCTACCCAATTAGCACAATCTATCATGATCATTACTAGGGTATTGTGATGGTGTATGTATCTTGGGCTCATGTCAATAGTATGCTGCATATGTTGTCAATGGTGTTAATCCATGTCAATGGTCGGCAGGCTCCTGCATTGCTAAATTGGGATCGGATTAATCACCACACATGGCAAAAATGTCATTGGATGGTAGCAGAAGTATTAGGAAGGAGATGAGGAGGAATTTATTTAGTCAGGATGGTGAATCTGTGGAATTCTTTGCCACAAAAAGTCGTGGAGGCAAAGTCAGTGGATAGATTTAAAGCAGAGATAGATAAATTCTTGATTAGCACTGGTGTCAAAGGTTATGAGGAGAAGGCAGGAGAATGGGGTTAGGAAGGAGAGATAGATCAGCCATGATTAGCCATGATCATATTGAATGGCGGTGCAGGCTCGAAGGGCCGAATGGCCTACTCCTGCACCTAATTTCTATGTTTCTATGTTTCTATGATTAAATGGCAGAGTAGAGTTGATGAGCCAAGTGGCCTAATTCTACTCCTATCAATGATCTTAAGATCTTAAGAAAAGTCTGGATTCCCCCCTTATCCAGTCCATCCCACTTGGATAATTTCAAGGGGGTCTCACTATTGTCATACATCAAATGTATTGATTCGAAGTAGAGCTGGTTGGAAATAATTCTGGTGACTCATTTTTTTTGGGGGTCTGGCCAAGGTGTATGTGGTATGAGAAGGAATAAGAGTAAGGCTTTGGAAGGATGGTTGGTCTTGCAGCTGATATGCGAGCAGACGATATATGTCTGCATTTCCAAAGTGTGGCAGCAACTCACCATAACGTCTTCAATAAGACCCGAAAAATATTTTTCTGTAAGGCAGCGGTAAAGTTGCTGCCTTTCACCATCAGAGATCCGGATTGAATCCTGACTACGGGTGATGTCTGTACAGAGTTTGTACGTTCTTCCCGTGACCGCATGGGTTTTCTTTGGGTGCTCTTGCTTCCTCCCACAATACAAAAACGTACAGGGTTTAGGGTAATTGGTTTTGGTAAATTGTCCCTAGTGTGTAGGTTAGTGCTAGTGTTCAGGGATCGTTGGTCGGCACGGACTCGGTGGGCCAAAGGGTCTGTTTCCACATTGTATCTCTAAACTCAACTAAACTAAACTAAGCTAGCTAAAGGGACGCGGACAGCAATCACTTGGGAATTCCTGCCACTTCCCCACGGCTTCCCCACGAGTTGCTTGTTTGTCTCATTGATCCTTGTAATCGGTTGCTGGAGGGCCCTTGATGAATCAAACTGCCTTTGAGCCTGGATGGCAGCGTTCTGAACCTGCGTGCCAGAGATTCATCTTCCAATGTAACTCTCACACACTGGATGGTTACCAACTGGGTTGTAGTGGAACCTAGACTTCTGTCATATACAGTATGGCCATTGTTTTAGTTTAGTTTTAGAGATACAACACGGAAACAGGCCCATCCGCCCACCTTGTACTCACCAACCAACGATCCCCACATACTAACACTATCCTACACACACCAGAGACAATTTTTTTTTACATTTACCAAGCCAATTTACCTACAAACCTGTACGTCTTTGGAGTGTGGGAGGAAACCGAAGATCTCAGAGAAAACCCACGCGGTCACGGGGAAAACGTACAAACTCGTACAGACAGCACCCGTAGTCAGGATCGAACCTGGGTCTCCGGCACTGCAAGCGTTGTAAGGCAGCAACTCTACCACTGTGCCACCGTGTCGCTCTAATGTGGCCTTTCTGACAAAAGTAAACAATTACTTGCAGACTGGTGGAGGGAGAGCAGGATAGTTAGATTACTTATAATTTATCATAATATTATCCATTGATGGCTTTGTTCTCAGCTGTAAAATACTATGGATCTACTTTGATAATATTGATGCCATGTTATGTCTAATAATATATATCAGCAATGTAGGGAGATCACACGCCAATGTTCCCAAGTGCTAAGGACAGTTATTAATGGTTCAATCAAATGCAACATGGAGCAGTTATAGAAAGCAAATATC
The DNA here is from genome assembly GCF_028641065.1 of Leucoraja erinaceus. Lineage (NCBI taxonomy): Eukaryota > Metazoa > Chordata > Chondrichthyes > Rajiformes > Rajidae > Leucoraja > Leucoraja erinaceus. Next base: position 12,509,366 of record NC_073390.1, read on the forward strand.
ATTGCTTTCAGTCTCCTGAGTAATGACACCATACAATCACAGCAATATTTGCCAGTGCCACAGTAATATTATCTGATGCAGATATCTAGATGGTGGCGACTTTGTGTATGTTGGGTTTTGTGCCTGAGAATAGAGGGAGAATGAAAAATAGATATTGTTATGGGGGAAGAAATAAAAACATGAAACTAAATTCTCTTGTGAATGGATTTTCTTTCTTTGTATTAATTTCTTAAATATCTTCCAGGGATCTGCACAAAGTGGGATAGATATAAAATGCTGGAGTAACTCAGCAGGTCAGGCAGCATTACTGGAGAAAATGGAAAGGTGACTTTCAGTCGGAAGAAGGGTCCCGACCCGAAATGTCACTTGTCCATTTTCTCCAGAGATGCTGCCTGACCCGCTGATTTGGTCCAGCATTTTGTGGTAGGAAATAGGTTGGCAAGAGCAAATGATTGTAATGTTGTAAGACTAGGGTGATTTTGAAAGGATTTTAAGCACTGGAGTTACAAGCACTGTAGCAATGGTAATTGTCCTCGGTGGTGGTCTCTGTCTGGCACTGAGAGGGGAAAATCATTTCGATAGGCAGCAGGGATTACGAATATCCCTCCTGAACTATATGTCAGTTAAAGACATTCCTTTAATCAGTGCACCCTCCATGTACAGCATTATGGAGCTGTTAATGTGATCTGGGTGCCAGTATTCATCAGATGTTGCAGTTCATTTAAATATTTTATTGTTCCTCCCAGTGCATTACATATGAAGTGTTCATTAAAAGAGGCAGACCTTCATTAAATAGCAAATAGGCTCCAAATGAGCATTGCATACATTCTCTGTTCATTGCAAAATGTGCAACTGGTGCACACTGTGGTTCCTTAAGCACATCAGATACTGAATCAAATGTTAACACCATATTATGCCAAAGGAAGCCACGGAGCCAGTGCCAAATGTATCTACTTGAATATCACAGATGATAACAATTTGCATTGAACCAGAATAGTGAAGCATTGCGAACCCTTTCACGGGATGTTATCAAAGGGTGAAGCTCTTTAAGGTCTCCCCTCAGCCTTCCATGTTCCAAGGAAAGAAGACATAGCCTATATCCAACTCAAACACTCTGCAACTTCCTTGTAAAGCATTGATGCACCTTCTCCAGCTTAATGATGTCCTTCCGAAAGCTAGGCAACCATTAGTGAATACAGTACTGCAAATGTGGCCTTATCAACGTGTAGTTTAGTTTAGTTTAGAGATATAGTGTGGAAACAGGCCCTTCTGCTCACCAAGTCAGTGCCAACTAGCAATCCCCATACCCTAACTATATCCCACACACACAGTAGGGACAATTTACAATGTTACCAAGCCAATTAGCTGACAAACCTGTACACCTTTGGAGTGTGGGAGGAAACCGGAACACCCAAAGAAAACCCACGCAGGTCACGGGGAGAACATCCAAACTCCATATAGACAGCACCCGTAGTCAGCACTGAATAATGGGGCAAGTGTGGTACACCAACAATAAGGACCACAGTTCTTCAAAAGCAAGATGTGTTCACTTGAGGGATATTTCTGGCACTGAGCTACAAGCACACTTGATGTGTCACAAGGGACAAAGACAGCAAAATGGCAGCAAATGTTCGATCAAGCAATTAGGATGTGAGCATTTTAGGAGGAGGTTGAATAAGCACATGAAGGACAAAAAATATATCAGATATATCAAATCAATTTATTTGGGGGGGAGGCTTGTGTGGAAGACAGAGGCTTGCATGGGCTTGTTGGGCCAAAATTTAAATTTCCTTTAAGTGAATATCCATATAATTCTATAAAGATTGTATTGATCAATTATTTATTTTCCATTTTGGATAAAATCTTTGGTTGTAAAAATAACTTAAAAGATCCCTCTACTGGAGGTGAATACAGGCCCTAAATGTATGCATTTCCCTGGAACGGTGGTGTTGCATGCATTTTAGTTACTGCTCAACGTAAGATATCATTCTCTGCATGCTTGAAATAAATATGCCCTGTTTGCCATTCAATATAACATATATCTCAGAAACAGAAGAAATAGAACATCAGCTAAAGTAACATCAGGGTCTGAAGAAGGGTTTTGGCCCGAAACGTTGCCTATTTCCTTCGCTCCATAGATGCGGCCTCACCCACTGAGTTTCTCCAGAATTTTTCTCTACCTTCGATTTTCCAGCATCTGCAGTTCCTTCTTAAACATCAGGAAAGGGTTGCTTGCTTTTAAGTATTTAATAGAAAGGATTGCAAGGATATGCCAACAGAGCTAAATGGAGTAAGGTGGGGAAGGATTTATGTGAAACACAAACTTTGGTATCAATCATTTTAGATTATTGACTTGCTTTCTGTGTTTGGGGAAACACACCATGTTTAGGGAAATTCATGGTTTTTGATGATTCGAATCTTAGGTATTCCATGGAGTTAACAATTGCAGTGGGTGTGATAGAAAGGCATTTCCTGCATTCACCATGCAATGGACCAGTGCTTGCAGATGCAACAGTGTAGATTCCTGATCCATTGATAATTTTCACACATATTCACTATATGAACGCGATAACTAAGGAGGACCAGAATAACATACTAATATTTCTCTCATTGTGAACCTATCCATTAAAAAGCAAAGACTTTGTGCATTGGTGATACTTCTCATTCAAGCACTGTGCAAATTGGATTGGAGACATGTGCCAATTTGATAAACTGCAATTTCTCACCATCACTCTTTAAGTGATTCTTTAAGGAAAGTTGACAGAAACTGATGTGATACATCGCAACTTCTCAGTTTGCCTGGTTATTTTGTCTGCAGCAGGAGAATGTTACTCAGAAATCAGACCTTTTGATTAAAAAAAAAACTAGGAATGATGGAAGTTGCAACTACAACTGGCAAGTTTTAGAATTTACTAGACAGTGTTATTCGCAGCTCAGGGTCCCATGTTCACATGGGAGGGCTGGTCCCCCAACGCAATATTCCACCTCTCCACCAATTCCAATATTGGTGGCCAGTGGGGGGAGGAGGGGGGCTTTCTGCAGCGCTAGTATGGGTGTTGTGGGCTGAAGGGACTGGTTTCCAGAGGGCTAGTATGGTGATTGTGGACCAAATGGATTATTGGGGTGGCAACTCAGTCACTCAAGCCTGATGTGCTGGCAGCTCAATCTCAGCTGGTGGGCTGGCAGTTAACTCACGGCTATTCCTTGAAATTCTATTTCAAGCAGGGTGCAAGGCCACCAAATTCAAATGCAGTTTCCTACCATTTCAAGTAGGGTACAAGGCAACCACATTCAAGTGCAATTTCTTACCACTTCAAGCAGGGTGCAAGGCCACCAAATAAAAGTGCAGTTTCATACCACTTCAAGCAGGGTGCAAGGCCACCACATTCAGGTGCAGTTTCATACCATTTCATGCAGGGTGCAAGGCCACCACATTCAAATGCAGTTTCATACCATTTCAAGCAGGGTGAAACCACCATAAAACCACACAAAACACCACATAAACACCACACTCACAGTTCAGTAGACATTCAGTATGTTCAGTTGATTCACAGCTCAGACAGAGCTGTGACCTCTCCCACCCCCATCTTGCAGAGACTGAGTCACACCCATACTTCTGGGTTTTATAATCCCTCCCCTCCTCCCCTCCCCCTCCCACCAGAAGGGGCGTGGCCTTCGTGGTGTAATTGACAGGAGAGAGATTCTCAACCATTTTAAACACTAATAACACTTATTTTTCATTGATGGGAAGAATCCTCTGCACCCGATGAGAGGAGGGGGACTGAGTAAGATGGCCAAAAATCACAGCCGAAAGTGGTAGCATTTTATCTAAAATCAATATACAGTGCAAACAGGAAGTTGTCAAGTTTAGACTTTTATTCGTTTTTTATTTCAAACCAACCACCACCAACTGTTTGCTGTGCTTTATTTCAAATCTACCACTTCCAACCATTTGCTGTGCTTTATTTCAAACCAACCACATTTTCATGTTTAAACCACATTAAGGGCACTCGGGGTCAGTAAAACCACACTCACAGTTTAGTAGACAGGTGTTCAGTGTTATTCGCAGCTCAGATTGAGAGACGTGATCCTCTTGCTCCCCCATCTTGCAGAGACTGACTGAGGCACTCAATACTTCCGGGTTTTATAGTCTCTCTGGAAGGGGCGTGGCCTTCAGATGAGAGAATCTCAACATTTTTTAAACACTAATAACACTTTTATTTTTCATCGATGGGAAAAATCCTCTTGTCCTGCACAGTGGAGGGGGACTCTGAGTAAGATGGCCAAAAATCACAGCCGTAAGTGGTAGCGTTTTTTTTCTAAAATCAATATACAGAAGAACAGGGAGTCGTCAAGATCAGATTTTTAATAATATGGATGTAGATTTAAAGAAGTTCATTCAGAATTTTGAAGAGGTTAAGATTTCAATTTGCAAGAACATATAAATGATATATGGACACACTGATCTGTTCTGTATTCATGTCTACTATATTCTGTTGTGCTGAAGCAAAGTAAGAATTTCATTGGCCTATCTGGGACACATGACAATAAACTCTCTTGAATCTTGAGTCTTGAACATAGGGGGCCATGAAAACTGGGCCACAATTTGGAAACTGCAATTGGAAGTACTGTTAATGAATATTAGATGATTAGTAAATTAAGATATAAGCTGAAGGTGTGGCCAGGACAAAAAAGGTATGTTATAGTTTATTGGATCACTTTCAGGGTTCAACGAAGTTTTAATTTGTTGTACAGTAATCTCTGATGCTTTATTCTCAGATGAATCACAACCTGTTCAATTTCATTTCAATTCTTCAATGGGGTCATCAGAGTGGTAATCATCTCGGCTAATTTTAACACTGATGTCTATTATTTTACATTTCTTGATACTAAATATAATCTGACTAAATTGTTATTCTGTCTTCAAGTTTTTTTCTATCATCTGGAAATTCTGGCAATTTGACAGTCAATAGTCTAATTCAGATCAATTAGATATTGAAATTACACATCATTTGCCTTTCCCCTGACTATTACTTTAATCATTTGAAGTGTTGCATGGTTCATTATATTCCCATTTGCATTTCCAGACTGTCTTAGCTAAAGAGTGTGGGATGGGGAAAAACTCCGACTTTTAATTTTGTCTACTTTATCTGTGTCACAATTTGTCCAAAAAATAACTTTTCTATAGGCTGTAAAGTTTTTAAGTGAAAACAATATTAGTTAATTTCCAAGTGATTGTCGGGTTAGTTCACATTACAGAAATACATAGTGTTTTTTGTAAATCAGTAGACTTGCTGTGAAGCTCATACCTATGTGAATTATTGGTGTGCTTTTGAGGAAAAGCAACATGCACAGCATGTTTGGTTAAGAAGCTTCAAATGAAGATAGCTCTTGATTAAGGGTCTACAACATGAAACATTAACTGTTTCTCTCTTCCCACATGCTGCCTGACCCATTAAGATTGTCCAGTATTTTCTGTTTTTATTTCAAATATAGAAAGCTATTCCACTCCTTACAAATATCTGATTTCATCCTAAACTGTAAAGTGTAACTTAAAAAATCAAGTAAGTAAATAATTGATTCAGCCCAGAGATGGAACAAATAAAGTCATATATTTCATTGGTCACCTCTCCTCAATTGCCCTATTTTCAGTCTTAATTACCTTCCCCCCCTCCCCCGCCCTTTCTTAACAAAATCAATATCCAATTAAGAAAATGGGACTTTAGTATAAGAGCTTCAGTTTAAGCGATTTATATTTAGCAAGAAGGTCATTCTTTTCTAGAAGGAAAAATATATTCCATACATATATTCATTAGCAGCCAATCTCGTAGAATGCTTTAAACGAATTAGTGGACAATCACACTGTGACAAATAAGCCCAATTAATCCTCTGCTACAGTGCTCCTAAAAGCGCATGTTTTTCAAGTTTCACTTCTAAACTGCGTTGATTTCTCCATAAAATCCACGTCTTGCACCATCATCGCTGTCTCCAATAAAGTGCTGATTATCCAATTTGCTTTTGCTGGCTCTTGTGCAGGACAGACATACTATCTTGCTTACAATTAGCTGGATTGATATTAACCACTTTAGAACCATTTTAGAAAGATATTGTTAACAGTTCCTCCCCTTCACTTGCTGTCCTCCCTTCATATCTGCTGCCATAGCCCTCTTTGTGCAAAGTAAACCTTTCTACAAATGTTCTTGCAAACTACAACCCAATCTCTGACCTGATTCTCCTATTCCAAAGTGCTTGGGCATGGTGTAACCAGGTGGAGTTGGCTCCTTCCTGACTACAGTTCTAAAATGGTTCTAAAGTGATTAATATCAGCCATGCTGATTATGACAAAGTTAGACTGCCGTTATTTGTCTCAATGTGTGTGTAGCCTTCAACGCAGTTGACCACCATTATAGGCCAGAAGTGCAGAGTGAATCATCCATCTCAGCCTTTTCTACTGATTCCAAGCATGGTTAATGCCAGTCTTCAGCCAATTTAGTTCACTCCATAAGATGTCTAATAATCACTAAAGATATTGGATGCAGCTAGGGCTATAGGCCTTGACAACATTCCAGCAATAGCACCGAAGACATGCTTCAGAACTTGTCGTGCCCTTCGCCAGTGCAGCAATAGCACTGATATCTATCTGACAATGAGATAAATTGCCCAACTGTGTCCTGTCCACAAGAATCAGGCCAAATCCAACCCAACAATTACAAGCCTATTGGTCTACTTTCGACCTTCAGTAATGTGATCGAGGGGATCAGTAATAGTGCTACCATGCAGCACTTTCTTAGCAACACCATCCTCACAGAAGAAGTCTGAAGAAGGGTCCTGACCCAAAACACCTATCCATTTTCTCCAGAGGTGCTGCCTGACCCGCTGACTTACTCCATGCTCATAGAAGCTCCACCAAAAACACTTGACTCCACGGCTCATTAAAGCCCCGGTCCAAACATGGACAAAAGAGATGAACTCTAGAGGTGCAGTGAGAGTAATTCCTTTGGCATTGTGACAGTATTTGATCAAGTATCCAATCAAGGAGCCCTGGCTGAACTAGTCAATGGGAATCCAGGGGAAAATGTTCCACTAGTTGGAATCATGTGCGATACAAAAGAAGATTGATATGATGGTTAGAGGTTGATTATCTCTGCAAGAAATCCTCAGGGTAGTGTTCTAAGTCCAACCATCTCCAGCTGCTTCATTAATGACCCTCCTTCAATCATAAGATCAGCGGTAGGGATATTAACTGACTCCTCAGATGAAGAAGTTCATATCCACATTCAGCAAGACCTGGACAATATCAGACTTGGGCTAATGAATGAATGAATGAGTACGTTTATTGGCCAAGTATTCACATACAAGGAATTTGCCTTGGTGCTCCGCCCGCAAGTGACAACATGACGTACAGTGACAGTTAGGAATGACACATAAAACATTAAACAATAATATGTCTTAAAGACCTTAAAATTTTCTGTATGCCACTGATTGTTTCTGGAGACCTCCAGCTTGTTAATATTGGGCCCCAGGACCCCCTTTCAGTGCATTTTCTCGCTTAATTATTTTACCTATGTCAGGAATCTGCCATGTCTTTAAGGTGGGCCCTCTTGCCTTTGATTAAACCATGGTAGTTTAAGTCAAGATCTTGATTGATGTTCTATGATGAAATCTTAATGTAGTACCGAGGGTGCTTCCAACAATGAATATGGATTCCAGTTGCATTCAGAGGTAGGTGGAACTGCTTCTGTGGCGTTGTTCAAAGAAGGGTAGAAGTACTAAAATGGTCATCATAGAGTGTATCCCTCTGTAGCATCTGTAAACTATGGTGACTGCTCTGCATGGCAACATTTGAACCTGATGAGACTTCTAAGATATTTCATTACTTGTGCTTTGTGATATCTTGTGAAAGTTGGTCAAAATCAACTTTCAACCATCAAAAAAAAACCCACATCACTGAGAATGGCACAGATGATGTGTAACCCAGCCTCACGCACATACATCCAGCCAACATGTGTACAAAGAACTGCAGATGCTGGTTTAAATCTAAGATAGACACAAAATGCTGGAGTAACTCAGTGGGACAGGCAGCATCTCTGGAGAGGGAAGGTATGGGTGAAGTTTCGGGTCAAGACCATTCTTCAGATGTCAAGGGAGCAGTATCCGCTGTTCCAGGTGTGGACTCTTGTATATCGGCGAGACCAAGTGCAGGCTCGGCGATCATTTTGCTCAGTCTGCCTAAACCTACCCGATCTCCCGGTTGCTCAACACTTCCCACACTGACCTTTCTGTGCTGGACCTCCTCCATTGTCAGATTGAGACCCAGTGCAAATTGGAGGAACAGCACCTTATATTTCACATGTTTAGCTTACACCCCAGTGTAATGTCAATGAACATTGACTAACTTTCAAGAACGCTGGCTTTCCCTCTCTTATCAACTCCGCATTTCCAGTTCTCCTACCAATCTTACTGTATCCGCCAATATGTTATCTCTGTACTACCCACTCCACTGATATCAGTCTGAAGAAGGGTCTCAACCCGAAACGCCACCCATTCCTTCTCTCCAGAGTTGCTGCCCGTCCTGCTGAGTTACTCCAGCATTTTGTGTCTATCACCCAGCCAACATGCTCTCTATTATCAATTCTGAATCTTATCGTATACTTCACAGCCTAAAAATATACATCTGAGACCCTTGTGTTTGTCTCAATGCTTTTGTTACACGGGTCATTTTCACACTCTCCGCCCCGCCCCCACCACCACAACCATCACCACATAGCATTCGGTGAATGGAGCACAAGACAATATTTACTAGTAAAGACTTAGTGGTAGAGCAGAGAGAAAGCTAATTTAATTTTAGAACAAAAAGTCTGTTTGTACTGCCTTATACTTAATGGGCCAGAGTGATTAATATTAAATGTACTGACTACTCGCCTGGCCAAGATTGTCAAATACGACATAATAAAATAAGGCACTTTATTTAATTATTTTATAATTCTCTCAAAATAGCCAACGTTTGAACACCTTTGAGTTAATATTGAGCAGTAATGACGTTGATGGAAGTGTCTGTCAGGAGCAGTCATGATGTTGCCAGTGAAGGCATCTAAACATCTCAATTAGGAAACCCCCCAGGGTATTATTGCTAATATCATTCGGATCAGGTTAACCAGAACTCTTTGCAACATTTTGATCAGTGTTGGGCACAACAGTTAATTAGTGTGTAGTTCTACGTTTCTATACATCAGCATGTGGTCAAGGCACAAAACTGTGAAAAGAATCTGAGGAGCCACAACATCAGCTAAAGTGACGAGGAATTCACAGTCCAAAACAATTGGTGATACATTATACATTATCGGTCAATAATGCCTCATAGAGAGGCAGCAGGGATAATTGGATTAGGTGCTGGCGTGAAATAAAAATCTTGCACTTAAACTAAGCCTCTCATGGCTGCCAGATGTACAGAGTATCTCGCATTTACTTTGGTAGTTCAGTTACTAATTCAATAATGAGGGTGGAAACACAATGGATATGTTATGGAGGCAGTTATTTCCGGAGGCCTGGACCATTGATTGGTAGAGATGCGTTCAGATCCTACTGTGTCAGTTTGGGTGAGGTGGTTAGATTCAGTTCATTAAATACTTTAAATTAAAAAACCTAAAATTAACAATGGTGTCAGTGACAATATTGGATTGTTGTCAAGACCCACTTGATTTTCAAACGTGTTTAAAGAAAGGAAATCTGTGACCAGAAATTGGGTTGTGTCCTGCCTTGGCTTGTGTCCGATTTGATTGAATTTCAATTAGAAAAAATATCAATCCTAATTTGGATGGCACAGACACAGCAGTACAGTTGCTGCCTTACAGCGCCAGAGACATGGGTTCGATCCTGACTGCACATGCTGTCTAGAGAGTTTGTATCTTTTCCCTGTGACTGCATGGGTTTCCTCTGGGTGCTCTGGTTTCCTACCACACTCCAAAGACATCCAGGTTTGTAGGTTTAATTGGTTTTGGTAAAAATTGTCCCTCATGTGTGGGCTAGTACTAGTGTGATCGCTGATCGGCGTGGACGGTGGACAATGGGCTTGTTTCTACGCTGTATCTCTAAAGTCTCATCATCAGTAAAACCAAGGAACTGATTGTGGACTTTGGAAGGGGAAGGATGAGGACCCACAATCCTGTTTATTTCAATGGGACGATGGTGGAGAGGGTCAGAAATGTCAAATTCCTGGGCATGCATGTTTCCGGATATCTTTCCTGGACCCAGCACACTGATGCAATTGTAAAGAAGGCACATCAGCACCTCTACTTTCTTAGAATATTACAGAGATTCAGTATATCAAAGAGGGTTCTCTTGAACTTCTACAGGTGTACAGTCGAGAGCATACTGACTGGTTGCATCATGGCCTGGTTCGGCAACTTGAACGTCCAGGAGCAGAAAAGACTGCAAAAAGTTGTGACTACTGCCCAGTCTATCACCAGCTCTGACCTCCCCACCATCGAAGGGAACTAGCGAAGTCACTGCCTCAAAATGGGAGCCAACATCATCAAAGACCCACACCATCCTGGCCACACACTCATTTCACCATTGCCATCGGGAAGAAGCATTTCGGGAAGAAACAGGAGCCTGAAAACTGTAACGTCCATGTTCTGGAACAGCTTCTTCCCTACACCCATTAGGCTATTAAACACAACAACAAATAAGCTCTGAACTACAACAGACATTATGATTATTGCACTATATTTGTTTATTTATTGAGTATATGTGTATGAACATTTGTACTCCCGTTATGTACTATGTTTACATATTCTGTTGTGCTGCATTTCATTGTCCTATCTGGGACATGACAATAAAACACTCTTGACTCTCTTGACTATAATCAAAGGAATGGATTTATTACGAGTTTCATGAATACCGTGTTTTTTTTTCCTGGGTCTTCTGAACAAATCAAGTGCTGAAACACCGAGTAGCCTGCTGGCAACCAACAATTAGACAATGCAAATCTGTGAAGTCCTCCACATGGACATCTGGACACATACCTAGTCTGTGCAAGGTAGACAAATGTGCTGGAGAAACTCAGCGGGTGCAGCAGCATCTATGGAGCGAAGGAAATAGGCAACGTTTAGGGCCGTAACCCTTCTTCAGACTGATGTAGGGTGGGGGGCGGGGGGGAGAAGAAAGGAAAAAGGAAGAGGAGGAGCCCAAGGGCTGAGGGAGAGCTGAGAATGGGAGGAGACAGCAAGGGCTACTGGAAATTGGAGAATTCAATGTTTATGCTGCTAGGGTGCAGACTGCCCAAGCAGAATGAGGTGCTGCTCCCCCAATTTCCGGTGGTGCTAACTCTGGCCGGGGAGGAGGCCCAAGACAGAGAGGTCGGATTTGGAATGGGAGGGGGAGTTGAAGTGCTGAGCCACCGGGAGATCAGGTTGGTTAACGCGGACCGAGTGGAGGTGTTCGGCGAAACGATCGCCAAACCTACGCTTGGTCTCACCAATGTAGATCAGATGACATCTAGAGCAGCGGATGCAATAGACGAGGTTGGTGGAGATGCAGGTAAACCTCTGTCACACCTGGAACAACTCCTTGGGTCCTTGAATGGAGTCGAGGGGGGAGGTAAATCGACAAGTGTAGCATCTCTTGCAGTTGCAAGGGAAAGTGCCCGGAGAGGGGGTGGTGCGGGAGGGAAGGGAAGAATTGACAAAGGGAGTTACGGAGGGATCGGTCTTTGCGGAAAACAGACAGGGGGGGAGATGGGAAGATGTGGCGAGTGGTGGGGTCACGTTGGAGGTGGCGAAAATGAAGGAGGACTATTTGTTGTATGTGATGGCTAGTGGGGTGAAAGGTGAGGACAAGGGGGACTCTGCCCATGTTACGAATGGGGGAATGGGGAGAGAGAGCAGTGTTACGGGGTATGGAAGAGACCCTGGTGAGAGCCTCATCTATAGTAGGGGAGGGGAACCCCCGTTCCCTGAAGAATGAGGATATTTCCGATGCCCTGGTGTGGTGTCATCCTGGGAGCAGATGCGGCGTAGACGTAGGAATTGGGAGTAGGGGATGGAGTCCTTACAGTAGGCAGGATGGGAAGAAGAGTAGTCAAGATGGCCATGGAAGTCAGTGGGTTTATAGTGGATGTCGGTCAGAAGTCTATCACCTGCGATGGAGATAGTGAGGTCAAGAAATGGTAGAGAAGTGCCGGAAATGGTCCAGGTGTATTTGAGTGCCGGATGGAAGTTCGTGTTGAAGCAGATGAAGACAGTCAGTTGTGTGTGGGTGCAGGAGGTGGCCGCAAAGCAATCATCGATGGAGCGGAGGTAGAGGTCGGGGATGGGTCCCTGGTACACCTCGAACAAGGATTACCCGATACCCTAGTCTGTGGAATATGCGCCCAAATTAGCCTAGCAATTGTTTAACTTCATATGTAAAATCATATTGTTTTTTAAAGTCCTGGATTTCACCTTGAGTATTCTCCATTCCCACCATTGGAATGTGGACAGTCATGAAGAAGTACTCATGAAGGTCCTCAACATTGACTATGGATCATAGATTTCAAGATGTCAGGTCAAACACAGGCAAAGAAACCTCCTGCTATTTACCATCAACCAGCAAGCAATTGATGCATTGGTTCTCCTCCATACTAACCAACCCCTGGAAGAAACACATGGAACTAGGAAGGGCACAGAATATATAGATTCATGGGGATGGTATTTCAATGTTCATCCTCTCTTAGTGCAGATGGACCTAGATGAGTAGGGAGTGAAAGAAACAATATGAGGAATACTTCATGAGGAATACAACGTACAACCGGAATGGTACCATTTGGCGCCGCTGTTTCAACGCCTCCGTTTAGGCGCCTCCGTTTTGGAGGGTTAGGGTTAGCATTCACGACTGCTTTTCGTGAGGGATGGCCGATGGGGTTTTTTAACGTTTTAGAAAGTTCATCAAAATTTACTGACCTGCATTTCATGAATTTATTTTGTCATATGTAGTTAGCATTAGCACTGACATAAGACTGTGCTAATGTGCCATAGGGAAGGAAATAAGTAGAAAACTTAAAGAAGATCGTTTCCTTTGCAGCGCCGAAAAGTACCCGACCCACCCCTAACCGTAACCCTAACCCGCCAAAACGGACGGAGGCGCTGAAACGGCAGCGCCGATAAATACCCGACCTATATACAACATGAGGAAGGATTCACTAAACTAGCATTTATCATTTGAAATATTGGTTGGGACGACCATCTCAAAATCCTTGTTGAGAATAATTTCTAACAAATTAATAAAATATCCTTCCTGCATCTACCATATCTAGACCTATAGGAATGATATAATCAATGAGATCTCTTCTGGACCTTGACCTTCTATAACTGGTACAGCCCTCCCCACCTTGCCTCAAGAAGGTAGCAGGTGCTCTTGGAGGAGAGGATGTTTCTCAAACTGTGGAGCATCTTGGACAATAGAGCTCACCCCCTCCATGACACACTGGTCAACCTGAGGAGCACCTTCAACAACAGACTGGTTCCACCAAGATTCCACAGAATGCCTCAGGAGATCCTTCTAGCCTGTGGCTATCAAACTGTACAACTCCTCCCTCTTCTGTCATGAGTATTATGTTTTAAGACGTGGCAGATCTATTTCCCTCCTGGAATAAATAAAGTTCTATTGTACCGTATCGCATTGTATCATTATATCGTACCATATCGTATCTATCATCAAGTATCCCCACCATCTCGGTAATACCCTGTTGTCTCAGGTGCCATCGGGCAGGTGGTACAGAATCATGAAGTTCCACACCACTAGGTTAAGGATCAGCTGCTTTGGTATAAATCAAAAAGGACACAAGCCAAGGCACGACACAATCCAATGTTTATCCACAGATTTATTTTCTTTAAAGACCATTGAAATCAAGTGGGTCTTGACAACACTCCATTATTGTCATCGACACCATTGATAATTTTCGTTTTTTTAATTCCAAAGTATTTAATTAACTGCATCTACGCCATCAAACTGCCACAGTGGGATCTGAATGCATTTTGAACAGACCTGCACAACCTCAATCCCACCTCAGCTGTGGAACACTACCGACCACCTCTTCCACTACCATGATGAACTTGTTACCTAATTGTGTATTTTTGCACTGATTCCTTTTTTTTTGCACAGTTTTTCTTTTCACTGTCTTGTAGAGTTTGCGTGTAATTTATGCATCAGTTATGTATTTGGTATATTGTCTGAGTCTATGTGCCTGTTAAGCTGCTGCAAGAAAGGTTTTCATTAGAACATAGAACAGAACAGCACAGGTGCAGGCACTTCGGCCCACAATGTCCATGTTGAATATGATGCCAATTTGAACTCATCTGCCTGCATGTGAACCATATCCCTCCATTCCGTGCATATCCATGTTCCTATCTAAAAGCCTCCTATATGCCACTATTGTGCCTGCCTTGACAACCACCCCAATGCATTTCAGGCACCTATCACTCTCTGTTAAAAATTGCCCAACTCATCTCCCTTAAACTTTGCCCCTTTATCTTAAAAATATGCCCTCTTTCATATAAAACCATCAAACTCTTTGACTCTTCTGACTGCCTACACAATCTATGGCTCTCATTTTATATGCCTATCAGGTACCCACTCAGTCACTAATGCTCCAGAGAATACAATCAAAGTTTCCCAACCTCTCCTGTCAGCGAATACCCTCTAAACTAATAACCAGGCAGCATTCTGGTAAAGGTCTACTGCACCCTTGTCAAACCCTTCACACCTTCATTGTACCTGTGTCTCACCACACTTATACATATGACAATAAACAACTTGAGAATCAAATAAAGTTGACTTGATTGATTCTTCTCAACACTAGAATATATAAGAACAGACTGCCTAATCATTCTCCAGAGAGCACATCCACCATTCCAGTAAGCAATCTGATACATTTTCATTGTTCTCCCACTATCCCAAGTTTATCTGTTCTAAGGTAGGCAGATCAGTGCACAATAATGCAGATGTGACCTGACCATGGCCTTATATAATTCAATAGAACATGCTGGTCAATAATCATTCACAATAGAAAGCCCCTTCCCCTTGAAATTAGATAGCATTTTCACTTTGTTTAGAAATATTCGGCCCACCGAGTCCGTGCCGACCTGCGATCCCCACACACTAACACTATCCTACACACACTAGGGACAATTTACAATTTTACCAAAGTCAATTAACCTACAAACCTATACAGTACATCTTTGGAGTGTGGGAAGAAATCGGAGCACCCAGAGAAAATCCACGCTAGTCGCAGGGAGAACGTACAAACAGCACCTGTGGTCAGGATCGAACCTGGGTCTCTGGTGCCGTCAGGCAGCAACTCTACTGCTGCGCCACCGTGCCACCCCAAAGTTTCTATATTCCCCATTATCCACATCCTGAAGAATCTCAGCAGGAACTTAAACAGAGCAGCACCATAATGCAGCAACTGCTGAGGTAAGGCAGAGGCAATGTATTCCGCAATTCCTGGCATCCATGGCCTTTTCCACAATAACAGGTCAGCATTCAATGCCCATCTCTAATTGTGGCATTAAGCATGTCTAGCCCCATTATTTCCTCAGTTGTACACAGAATAACATTCTTTGTTCTACTCCCAGCATCAGATGTCCTTCAAGAATACAAAATAAAATCAGTGTGCCTAAATTTCAAAAAGGGCAGATGCATTTCATTTGATGTTCTTTCTAAGTTTCAGTGCAGAGTCTGCTGAATAATTCATTACAATTTCAAATTATGTTTCAGCTTCACCCTTCAATCAGTTTTCTCTCCTGTATTCTAGTGTTTAATCTGCTGCATCAATCACGTGCCTCACAGTAGGCTGTCTCCTCATGCTTTAATTAGCTCTCCGTCTTTGAAACCAGTGTGGAAGCTGCTTTCATTTAATACTGTCTCATATTCCATTCTCGCATCAAGCTTTAGTCACATCTCTGGCCCCATATGCAATTATTTATTTTTTTGGTCTTTATTATTTCTTTGACATTTGCCGGAGCCGTCTTGGGTTAATCGTACAAAGGGGATGATAATCCGCCTGGCAGTAATTTCCACATTGTGTCGTTGATGCTTTCACTTGCGCAGAAGTGCTGTCAGATAGCAAACGCAATGACAGTTTGCATTTGCTGCGATGGGGTTTAACGGGGTGGTCACATTTTAATACCAACGGAGAAACAACACAACAGCAATTTGCATTTTCTGTGACGGGATTAATGCGAGAATTTGAATTTAAATGTCAGTGAACGAGAGTGCGGCCATGTGAAAGAAAACAGAGATCGAGAAATCCTCCTGATTTGACCAAGATTTATCTAAACTATAGAACACGATTCCATCTGAGGGCTAGATGCACAGTGTCAAACTAGAAAATTGTGGCTATGCTGTTGGGTCCTTGACAAGTGCGATATGCAAACATACAAGAAACTTGTATGTGCTCAGTTCACATCTGGCTCTCAGCTCCTCAAGTTAACTCAAGCATACATAGCCGGCAGATACCATGGGCTGCTCATGCAGAAGAAAGCCTGGACTACTTTGCAAGGCCATGTTTGGTGAGGGCTCCTGCCTGGCAGGGTCTGAGTCCATGAAATGTGGAGTGTGGATAGGTCTTCATCAGAAACTCCATCTGTCACTGTAGATTCCCCTCAGGCTCCACATCCCATTCCAACATGTACCTAACCCTGGAATGCCGGAGATTGAGAGGAGACCTGATAGAAGAATATAATATCATGAGAGGCAGAGATGGAGAAGATTGAACCTTTTTCCCAGGATGGAAATGTCAAAACTTAGAGGGCATAGATTTAAGGTAAGAGGCAAAGTTCAAAGGAGATGTGCAGGGCAAGTTTTTTTTTACACAGAGGGTGGTGGGTGCCTGGAACAGGCTGCCATGGGTGACTAGTTTAGTTTAGTTTAGTTTAGAGATACAGCACGGAAACTGGCACTTCAACCCACCGACTCCCCACCAACCAGCGATCCCCGCACACTAACTCTATCCTCCACAGACAAGGGACAATTTACAATTTTTTACCAAAGCCAATTAACCTACAACTCTGTACGCCTTTGGAGTGTGCAAGGAAACTGGAGCGGCAGGAGAAAACCCATGTAGGTCACGAGGAGAACGTACAAACTCCGTACAGACAGTACCTGGAGTCAAGATTGAACCTGGGTCTCTGGTGCTGTAAGGCAGCAACTTTACCACAACCATGCCACCCTGTGTTAGTAGACAGGTGGGATAGTGGCATTTTCATGGCTTAAAGATGGGCACATGGATATGCAGTGAATGAATGGATATGGATCATGCGCAGGCAGATTACTTTAGTTTATCTTGGTATCATGTACGACATGGACACTGTGGGCTGAACAGCCTGCTCTTGTGCTGTGCTGTTCTGTGATGTCTAACCTTGAAACTGCCCCACTCATAAATCTAATTTTCACACAGCAACTGATCACAATCTCCACCCGTGTGTGAGTTGCTCCTCAAGATCCAGGTGGCATCTTGACTAACTCCTGAGCCTTTCCACCCCTCTCCTGGTCATTGTCTACTCCAACCACAATCCCGTGATCCCATTTGCCTCCACTTGCTCTGCAATGGTGTACAAAGCAAAATGAAATCCTTTGAGCAGGTTAAATCAACGATTCAATGACCCTGTGCTATTTTATGGTCACAGTGAAATGCTTTGTTTTTGCATGCAAAATCATACAGCAGACCTCACCTAGGCAGTAGACAGGAGTTGCCACGTTTCTGGCACCGACAGAGTTAAATAAGGTTCATCAAACGGACTTATCTTCTGCTCACAGTAAAGGTTAAGCTGTTCCCCATGATAACCTGAGCCAGATGCAATTGAATTTCAAAATGGATGGCCTCCCACAAATCGCATATCAGCTCAGCACATGACAAACAGTTAACTCAAAGGTAGACAAAAGTGCTGGAGAAACTCAGCGGTTGCAGCAGCATCTATGGAGCGAAGGAAATAGGCAATGTTTCGGGCCGGCCCGAAACGTTGCCTATTTCCTTCGCTCCATAGATGCTGCTGCACCCGCTGAGTTTCTCCAGCACTTTTGTCTACCTTCGATTTTCCAGCATCTGCAGTCCCTTCTTAAAAACAGTGAACTCACCTTTTCCCTGCTAAAGGATTTCGCAGCCTGGATCCTTATTGCCATTGGCTCCAGTCGGCTACATGTTCAGTTCATGTAGAGTAACCAATATAAGGGCCAAACAGCCAAGTCAGTGGCATGGTGGTGCAGCGGTTTGTGCAGCCACGTTTCAAATCCATGGACCCGGGTTCAGCCCTCAACTGGGATGCTGTCAGTGTGGAGTTTCTCTCTGTGACTACATAGGTTTCAAGTGGGTGCTCTGGTTTCTCACCAGGCAGCACATTGACACAGCAGTAGAGCTGCTGCCCAACACCACCAGAGACCTGGGTTCGATCCTGACTACGGGTGCTGTCTGTGTGGAGATTGTATGCTCTCCCTGTGACCACGTGGGTTTTCTCTGGGTGCTCCAGTTTCCTCCCGCATTCCAAAGACACACAGGTTTGTAGGTTAATGAGCTTCAGCAAATTGCCTCTAATGTGCAGGATGTGAAAGTAGGGTGCATTGTACTGGTCTGCGGCTGATCAATGGTCGGTGTGGACTTGGTGGGCCAAAGGACCTGTTTCCGCGCTGTTTCTCTAAAGTCAAGTTCAAGTTCAAGTGCGTTTATTGTCATGTGTCCCTCATAGGACAATGAAATTCTTGCTTTGCTTCAGCACACAGAACATAGTAGGCATTTACTACAAAACAGATCAATGTGTCCATATACTATAATATAAATATATACACACATGAATAATAAAATGATAAAGTGCAAATAACAGATAATTGGTTATTAATAATCAAAGTTTTGTCCGAGCCAGGTTTAATAGCCTGATAGCTGTGGGGAAGTAGCTATTCCTGAACCTGGAATCTCAAAGACATGCTGGTAGGTTAACTGATTAATTTAGTGGCACAAGAATCATAGGGGAGTAGACAGGCATGTAAGAGAGAGCAGTTTGTAGGGGCACATAGGGAACCAAGTCATCAGGAAAGGGATTGGTGTGAATGTTCTACAAAGAAATGGGTGTGAAGAAGGATTCTGACACAAAACATCACCCATCCTTTTTCTCCAGAGATGCTGCCTGATCCGCTGATTTACTCCAGCACGTTGTGTCTATCTTCAGTACGCACTGTACCAGCATCTGCAGTTCCTTTCTACACAAAATAAACTAATGATAGCAGGTGCAACATGCTCCCAAGGTGGAAGCGTCTAGGACCAGAGGTCATAGCCTCAGAATAAAAGGATGTACCTTAGGAAAGGAGATGAAGAGGAATTTCTTTAGTCAGAGGGTGGTGGATCTGTAGAATTCATTGCCACAGACAGCTGTGGAGGCCGTCAATGGATATTTTAACGGCGGAGATAGATAGATTCTTGTTTATGTACGGGTGTCAGAGGTTATGGGGAGAAGGCAGGAGAATGAGGTTGAGAGGGAAAGATAGATCAGCCAAGATTGAATGGCGGAGTAGGCTTGATGGGCCGAGTGGCCCTAATTCTGCTCCTACAACTTATGACCTTATGAACATAGATGATACTTTCAACCGACGGCAGGGGAGAAAACTAATGGTCAGGATTAAAAAGCATTCCACCAGATCCCACAGACCTCCCACCCTTTGTTAATTTAGAATTACCTCCCTTGTATTGATTTGCGCAGCAAAGAAAGATTTGTCAAGCTAAATGGATTTTTACAGAAATGCGCCAAGGCACTAAGATATGATGAGTTGCTCAAAAATGTAATGACTCTATAGCATAGGCAAGCGTGGCAGGTTTTCATATACTGACTACAATGAAGTGAACAGTCTGCAGGCTAGTTTTGAATGATGTTGTTTGAGAGAAAATGTTTCCCAGGGCAGCAGGAAATCTTCCTGCTCTACTTCAAACAGCGCTGTGGGGTATTTTATGTTTGCATGGTCCACTAGAGGAACCAGACAGGCCTTGGCATCTCTGACAGTACAACTGTCCCTCAGGAGTGTCGCCTTAGATTGAGACCTGGAGCATAGCAATAAAAGAGACAAATCATGACTCAGAAGAGATTGCCTTCATACTTCACAAAAGATTGACCCAACCTCACTTTAGCACAATTTGTAACTTTCTGGTTCCCCAATGGCAGGAAGAATTCGCCCCCCCCCCCCCCCCCCCGCCCCACACACACACACACACACACACACACACGTTTAAAGGCACAGTCAACTGACATAATTACACAACTGTAACATTTTACAAAAGGAAAGCTCACCAAGACTTGTCAGATTGCTCAACAAAGATCTCCAGTTGGGCTATTCTCTGCCTGACTAGAGGTTTGGCTTTCTGGTGCTCAGCTGACTGCTCCAGATGGCCAGAATTACCTGTGGATAGAAAGGCATTGGCAGCATTCTTCCTGCGTGGAACGTCACCACCGATGTTGATTTCTAAATAAACGATAAATATAGCATTCACTAAAATGAACACGCCATCTGTGTTACTCTCCCTTGTGTTTCTCCCTTGCCTCCCTGTGGTAACCACAATATCAGCACGGGAATTAGCTTGGGAAAATATTTACCACATCCAGCCCTGTTATCAGAGTTTGTGGACTTTAAAGTCAAAGAGTCATAGAACCAAACAGCACAGAAACAGGCCCTTCGGCCCATCATGTCCATGCTGAACAATCTTGCACACTGGGCTAGTCCCATTTGGCCCATAGCTCTCTACCGATCCAAATGTCTTTAAGAAGCTGTAACTGTATCCGTGTCTGGAGTTTCCTTTCACAGCTCATGCCAGATACAGACCACCTTCTCTCCTTAAGATTTGGTAAAGTGAACAATTCATTGCTCTCCTTGGGGAAGTATATAGGCCAACTGAAGGCAAATGCGACTAACTTCGATTAGGTATCTTAATCGGCATGGACAAGTTGTGCTGAAGGGCCAGTTTCCCTGCTGTCTGACTCTATGACTCTAATACAGAGATTTATGTGTGAGCTATGATGATTAAGAAAATCCAACTACAGGAATGAAATGACTGACCAGTTCATCTGCTTTTGGCAAATTAGATTTAATTTAGCAAATGATAGCTTGATCAGTTGAATTTTAAATATATTTACGTCAAAAAGGATAAAGAATTAATGCAATAGGCAAAAGAGAAAGTGAGCAAGATATTTTAGTTCATTCATCTCTAAGGATCATGACTCATAAAGCTGCAGAAAAAAGCATAAATGGTTCTCTAGGATGTATTTACGGACAAATCATTATCAAAGAAAATATCTTTACCCTTGAACAAAGCTTACTAAAGCACCTGTCTGAAGAAGGGTTTCGGCCCGAAACGTTGCCTATTTACTTCGCTCCATAGATGCTGCTGCACCCGCTGAGTTTCTCCAGCTTTTTTGTGTAACTTACTAAAGCACCAGTTGCATTGTGCATTGGAGGAATGTGCACAATCACAAGGTGTTGGGCCACTAATTATTGTGATAATGGCCACACCCCCTTTCAGTGAATCGGGATGCTATTTGTAATACAGGGTTTCATTAGTATTGTCCGCCAGGTTATTGCATAGCTGTTTATTAGATGATTAATAAAGCTTTGTAGTATTTGGATTTATTTGTTTAACCTATTCCAATGGGAAGAGAGAATATGAAGCAAGTTTCATGCAGAAGTGTGATACCCAAAGGGTTCAGTTGCATTTCCTATTAATATACTTGGTGTAGACCTGAAAATAGACGCCAACTTTGAATGTTTGAGGTCAATAGATTTTCAATTCAGGACTGAAGGGGGAGGTTTGCAGTCAAAGAGGAAAGACCCATGTCTAGCACAGAATGACTAACACTTTCCAAAAGTCACTAGTGTGATATCCCGAATAACCTCCTTCCGAACTGTGGTCTGGAGATATTGGTAGAATTATTGTGTTATAAAGTACAGAAATTGGTCCAATGCATCCATGCTGATCAAGGTGCCTTCCTGAGCTGGTCCTATTGGCCTGTATCCCTCTAAGCCTTTCCTATCCATGAACCTGTCCAAATGTCTTTCGTATGTTTAAACTATACCCACCTCTGCCTTTTCCACAGACAGATTGTTCCATATACCCATCTCTGTGAAACGTTTGCATCTCAAGTGCTCTCTAAATCATTCTCAAGTCATCTTAAACTTATTCCCTCCAGTTTTAGATTCCACTACCCTGTGAAAAAGATTGTAACCATCTAGCAGAACTTATCTATGTCCTTTATAATTGTATTATCCTCAATAAGGTCACCCCTCACTCCTTTGTTCCAAGGGTGGCTCAACATATTAGCTGGTAGAGCTGCTGCCTCACAGCCCCAGAGACCTGTGTTAGATCCTGACCTTGGGTGCTGTTTGTGTGGAGTTTGCACATTCTCCCTGTGACATGTGGGTTTACTCTGGGTTCTCCAGTTTCCTCACACATTCTAAAGATGTGCAGGTTTGTAGGTTAATTGGCCTTTGTAAGTTGCCCCGAACACGTTGGGAATGGATGAGAAAGTGGGATAATACTGAACTAGTGTGAACGGGTGGTCGATGATCGGGGTGGACTTGGCAGGCCATAGAACCTGCTTCCATGCTGCATCTCTTCTTCTTCTTTCGTGTGGCGTGCATAGCCTAAAGTTGTAGGGCAACTTGTTCTATTTGATCTTCTGGTTGTGCACGGCGAGTTGATTGCATTAGTCGAAACAGGGCGGACCACGTGAAGGTTGCAATCTTCCACCCCCGATGCATCTCTGAACTAAACTAAACTAAAACGCAGTTCCAGCTTATCCCATCTCCCCTCTTAACTCAAGTCCCATCAGTTCCAGCAACATCTTTTCTGCGCCCCCTCTAGCTTCATCACATCCTTCATAGTGTATGGTAACCAGAACTGCACCCAATATTCCAGGTGCAGTCTTATCAACATCCTATTGTTCTTGAATGTAGTGGAGAAAGGAAGATACATTAACAATACATTGAACATCAGGATCATCAAAGCAGTATTTCACTTGAAAAATGTAGCTACTGCAGATTATTTGAGAAGTGTGATGTTCAAAGCAAAACGTTTTAATGCATTTAAAGAATGTCTAATATTCAATGATCTAATCCTAACATCACAGCAATCTATATAATCTGCGTCCAGCTCTAATCCTTGTGGAGTCAATTAAATGGGAGAGTGTGTTGACCATAACCCATGTCTATGATTACTGTTTTAAGTGACCAGTCCTTCTATCTTCTCAATACCCACATAACATGAAACTGTGAATTGCTTTGCTCTCAACACAGTAGTCTTACACAAGAATGACAGTTCTGCATGTTGCCTCAATCCTGTTTGAACTCCCCTCCACAAACTTTTACGCTGGGCTGGGACTCATCCCGCATTCTCAGCTGGGACCCAAGTCACAGGCAGGAGCTTGCTCTTACTGAATAGAGAAATGTTGTGACTACTGAGCAGAAAGAAGAAAGCGCAAAATATCTGCGTTGCAAACTCGAGATCCAAATAAAAATCATCTGCTGCCAAAATAGAGGAAATGAGTGTGGACTATTTTCCACCATGTGTGGATTTGCTGGGTCTTTGTTAAATGGGTTTGTTGGTCTGCCCTTTTGTGTGTTTATTAGCGTATTTTGTATTCTATAACGGGGAATGATTTAGCTTGCTTAGCTGCAGTATATATAAATGTTTTATTTGGTACATTTGTGGGGAGATTTCCATTTCAAATGTCACAACTGAGGCACAGAAAAAGATTTACTTAGAAATAAAGCCCAGAAACAATATTAAATCCTTCTTTGACTCTGAAGGGATTAATGCTGGATGGTGATTACATTTGTTTTCTTACGATGTTAGGACTTAGAAGATGACTGTGAACATTTCAAAGACATTTTGAAAATGCATTAAAACTCTGCCTTGGATATAACACCTCTTAGATAATCTGCTGATAATCCACGGAAAAAGTTGTCAATTCTGATTACTAGCATCACTGATTATTGCAAGGAACTGATAAATTATAGTCGAGACAGCAGAGTTACTAACAGCATCACAATGTTTATAATATCAACATAACATCAGTATCACAAAATGTGCTGAGGCATGTGTGTATCATTTCGGTTGCTGGACACGTTAATCTTCCTTCCCATTCCCCCATTGACCTTTCTGTCCTCAGTCTCCTCCATTGTCAGAGTGAGGCTAAACGCAAATTGGAGAAACAGCATCTCATATTTCGCTTAGGCAGCTTACAACCCAGTGGTATGAATATTGATTAATTTAACTTCAAGTAACCCCTGCATTCCCTCTCTCTCCATCCCTCCCCACCCAAGTCGCACCAGCTTCTTGTTCTCACCTAGCAAACAGCTAACAATAGCCTGTTTCTTTTATCATCATTACTTTTGTGCATTCATTTGTTCTATATCTCTCTACATTACTGTCTATATCTCTTGTTTCACTTTACCCGGACTCTCAGTCTGAGTAAGAGTCTCGACCCGAAACGTCACCTATTAATTTGCTCCAGAGATGCTGTCTAACCCGCTAAGTAATTCCAGTTTTTTGTGTCTACAGTTTAAACCAGCGTCTGCAATTCCTTCCTTCACATACCTATTACAATACCTACAATTGGCATTGTTGTGAAGTTGCATTTTGTACTAGCAAATGACTGCTCTAAATGTCAGTGTTAGTGCTCCTGGGCTGAGTCAGCTCAGTATTGATTTCCTCAGTAAAGATTGGAAATTGCACTACGGGGAATGCAGCTTCTCTTAAATGTGATTACTGGGGTAATTAATCATGTACACTTAAAATCCTTGTCCACATTATAATATTTTACATGTAATGGCAATGCATCAGAGTGGTAATCTTCAACTTCTCATCTTATTTCTGCTGATGTAGATCAAACTATTAGCAGGAAAGAAGTGCAGGATATTAATTCTTCATAATACAATCAGCCGTTGAGAGGATGACACCCTAAGAAGAATGCTAGGATCAATAACCTATTTATTGCACAACTTTAAAAGATTTGATACCACATTGCAAACCCCAGAACCAGAAACTGTAAGAAGTGGTTTCATCAAAGGGATAGACCAAATGTGAATTGATTCCATTCAATGTGATATTTTTAAGGCAGAGGTGGATAGATTCTTGATTAGTCACATGTGTCAGGGGTTATGGGGAGAAGGCAGGAGAATGGGGTTAGGAGGGAGAGATAGATCAGCCATGATTGAATGGTGGAGTAGACCTGATGGGCCGAATGGCCTAATTCTGCTTGTACCAAATGAATTTATGAACTTCATCGAGAGATAGTAACTGACTGGTTTAAAGGAATCAACATGTCAATGTAATGCAATTAAATCATTATTCAATCAAACAGGTATCAGTAAACCTGAAACATCACCTACCCATGCCCTCCAGAGATGCTGCCTGGCCCACTGAGATACTCCAGCACTTTGTGTTTCACTCAGTAAATATAAGGCCTGTTGTTATTAGCTGAGGGGGAGGTGGGGGGGATAATGGAAACTCAATCTGTATTTGTAGAGGCTTTGATATGAGGTATGAGAAAACTATATAAGGATGCAATATAAGGCAATGAGGGGAGACTTAACTGAGGTATAAAAAATCCCAGGGAAGCCCAGAAAGAGAAAAGAGGAAGACTAATTTTCCTCTGAAGAGGGATCAAAACCCAGGTTTTAAAACATGGTTAAGAAGGAACTGCAGATGCTGGAAAATCGAAGGTAGATAAAAATGTTGGAGAAACTCAGGTTTTAAAACTTGGTGTAAGAATTAAAGAAAGGTAATTTTTCTTTACTTAGAGAGTGGAAGGGTGGTGATGGCTGTCAAAACCTCATCACGAGTAAAAAGGATGTGTATTTCAAGAGCTATCATAGAATAGCAGAGCAGATGGCCATGGGCAAAATGGCCTTCTGTGTTCTAACCTCCCATCTCCATGAATCTGTGATTCTCTCCATTATATCCTCTATCAGTTTGAATGGTTTGCTGGAAATCACATCCATAATTCACATTAAATTAAGTACCCACTATAATGAAATTGTATCCATCATCAATTTGCTGCATATGCAGGGTGTCTATTAAATCATGAAGCATCGAGAAAGGTCCTCTGGCCCACCCAATCCATGCAGGTCACCAAATCCCCATCTATACTTATTCCATGGTCTGCAGTCTTCTAGGCATCGACAATTTAACTGCTCAGCCAGATATTCATTGTGGAAGTACCTGCCTCCACTACCCACTCAGACAGTGAGTTCCAGATTCCACTCACCCTCTGTAATTGGCTTCTGTAAATTGCCTTAGTATGCAAGATGCGAAATTGGGATAACATAGAAACATAGAAACATAGAAGAAGATAGGTGCAGGAGTTGGCCATTCGGCCCTTCAAGCCTGCATCGCCATTCAATATGATCATGGCTGATCATCCAACTCAGTATCCTGTACCTGCCTTCTCTCCATACCCTCTGATCCCTTTAGCCACAATGGCCACATCTAACTCCCTCTTGAACATAGCCAATGAACTGGCCTCAACTACCTTCTGTGGCAGAGAATTCCACAGATTTGCAGAGAATTCCACATAGAACTGGTGTGAACAGGTGATCGATGGTCAGCGCGGAATCACTGTTTCTATGCTGTATCTCTAAATCTATTCCAGCTATAACCATTCAATCTTTTATAAAGGAACTTCACAAATTATAATGCTAAATGAAAGCTATTCCAATGAGTGGGGATGTCGAACAATTCCTCAACATCTTATATGTACATCATAATTATGTCTCATAGTTCTAGTGTTCATACAGTTATAGTCATACAGTGTGGAAACAGGCAATTCGGCCCAACTTGCCCACACAGTGGCCAACATGTCTCATCTACACTATTCCCACCTGCCTGCATTTGGCCCATATCCCTCTAAACCTGTACTATCCATGTACCTGTCTAAATGTTCCTTAAACGTCGCGATAGTATCTGCCTCAACAACCTC
Source organism: Leucoraja erinaceus (assembly GCF_028641065.1). Lineage (NCBI taxonomy): Eukaryota > Metazoa > Chordata > Chondrichthyes > Rajiformes > Rajidae > Leucoraja > Leucoraja erinaceus. The sequence continues at coordinate 12,536,350 of NC_073390.1, forward strand.
GCCTGACAGCACGTTCCATCCACCCACCACCTTATGCGTGAAAATGTTGTCTCTTCTCTTTTCCCTTCTCCCTTTTAGTTTCATTCATCTCTTTCTATTTATGTCTATGCCAGGCAGACAGTTGTGATTAATACGCCTTCACCACTATCTCAGGCAGAACCACTGTCACTTGTGGCATTTATCATCCTTGGTCTCCACTTGTATCATAACAAAACTCTCTTAACTCCTTATCCAGGTCCAATATCCACAACCTCTAGATGTAGACAACTTTGGGGAAGGTTTTCTATGCATTTACCCTATCTATGGCATTCATTACTTTTGTATGCCTACATCAGTTGCCCCTTCAATTTCCTCCACTTTAAGGAAAACAAACCCAGTTTCCTCTCAAATTTCAATAGTTCTATTTCTGGCAACATCCTGGTGAATCTTCTCTGCACCTTCAACGTCCCTGTGTCATGGCAACCAGAGCTTTGCATAGTGTACCACAGGACCACACATTGGTGCAGCGGTTTGAGTTGCTGCCTTACTGAGCCACAGACCCAGGTTCGATCCTGACTACGGGTGCTGTCTGTGTGGCATTTGTACGTTCTCCCTGTGGCTGCGTGGGATTTCTCCAGCTGCTCTGGTTTCTTCCTCCATTCCAAAGATGTGCGGGACTGTAGATTAATTAGCTTCTGTAAATTGCCTTAGTATGAAAGATGCGAAATTGGGATAACATAGAACTAAATGATTAAAGAAATGATTTGATTCTGACAGTGTTTTTATTCGTTATTGGAGGAATCTGGGTGTCGCCAAAATGGAGGTGATGGCTGCAAAGGGCCTTTGTTGCCAGATACAGTTGAGTGTAAAATGGCAACAAAATGGCGCCTCTTGCATATGGGCTTGTTGGGCTGTTCTGTACATTCTGTACTGACAAGGGGTGATTGTGCTTATATATGGGGAATGTCTCGCTGCGTTGTGTGCAAAAAATGTAGCTCACTATACCTGATACACGTGAAAATAGAGAAGCCATTGAATAGGTGATAATTTATCGCCAGTCGCTATCTGCCCTTGGAAGGTGGGGTTGAGCTGCCTCTTGAACTGCTGCGTCCATCTGGTACTAATGGGGACATAATTTCAGGGAGTTGCACTCAACAATCTTGAAGGATCAGCGATATACAATATTTCCAAATCAGAATGGTGTGCCACTTGGAAGAGAACTTGGTTCCAGTGACATATAGGTTTGTATGTTAATTGGCTTATGTAAATGTTAAATTGTGTCCAGTGTGTAGGATAGAGCTAGTGTACGGGGTGAGCACTGGCCGGCATGGATTAGGTGGGCCGAAGGGCCTGTTTCCAAGCTGTATTTCTAAAGTCTAAAGCAGTGGTTCCCAACCTTTTTTTGGCCATGCCCCACCTAATCACCTCTAAAATCCTGATGCCCCCCCCCATGTGGTGATATATAATTCTTATCATTTAAAAAGTGAACTCCGTTTCAGCTGAAGAAGCTTAAAACGCCAATACCTTGGTTTAAACAAGCTTCAAAAGAACATGGCCTCGCGCGCTTCGTGCGACGTGCATGAAGAGCGATGGCGCGGTGATTATGTAATAACTACACAATAAAGACCTTTTTTACCTAAAAAAAATTATTTACTCAAAATAACATCTGAAACATAAACTACATATGTTTACCTGATGGAAAATCCAAAAAAATTAAAATCGAAAATTTGGACCCAGACCTCCTCAGTCGCGCTCAATTGTCCCCCTTAAAAATCAAATTGCCCCCCTGTGGGGCGTACGCCCCACGTTGGGAACCACTGGTCTAAAGTAAAGAGTGTGTCCATGTGCCTGCTGCCCTTGAAGGAAGAGCAGCTTACTGGTATGGGAGGTCCTGTAGGAAAAGCCATGATGAGTAACTGCAGTACTTTATCAAATCTTTAAAAGAAGATTCACGTGCAATGAATCGCTTATGCTGATCTATAGCTCAGGCTTCATTTTTGGTCCTCTGCTCTAAGACCATGGATGTCCTTGTACATGAAGAACTTCAGATATAGCAAGCAATTAGGAAAGTTAATGGTGTGTTGGGCTTTAATGCAAGAGGGTTTTGGTACAAGATCAAAGACACCTTAATGAAATTAAACCTGTTGAGAGCTCATCTGGGATTTATGTACAAGTCTGGCCAATGCTGGGATATATGGATAGAAGTGAGAGAGGAGGAATTGGGGCAGATGTTACATCTCCTGCGGTTGCAGAGGAATGTACTCGGAGAGGGGATGGGTTGGGTGGGAGGGATGAGTGAACCATGGGGTTATGGAGGGAACAATCTCTACCGAATGTAGAAAGGGGTGGAGATAAGATGTGACTGGTAACTTGCGCGGGACTTGCCATCGCCCGCTGGGGGCTTTAACAACGAGAGAAGAATGGAACACAGAGGGGAGACAAGACTTTGCCTTCCATCATAGTGAGGAGGAGATTCACTGTGATGGATGTTTGTGTAAATTGTGTTGGTTGTGTGTCTTGGTTCTTTTCTTGTTGTATGACTGCAGAAACGAAATTTTCGTTTAAACTTCATTTGAGGTTCAACTGCAATAAATAAATTGTATAATTGTATAATGTATTGTATAATTGTAGTGGGATCACGTTGGAGGTGACAAAAAATGTTGGTGGAGGATGTGTTGGATGTAGTGGCTGTTGGGGTGAAAGATGAGGACCCGGGGAACTCTACCCATGTTCTGCTTTGGGGGAGGGGTAGCGGGAGCAGAACTGCGGAACACAAAGGAGATGCAGATGGAGATACATCTGTGACAGCTGGGGGGGGGGGGGGGTGGACCACGTTTACTAGAACTACTAAAGAAAGAGGACATCTCGGATATCCTAGAATGGAAAGTTTCATCTTGTGAGCAAATGCGATGGATGAATTGAGAATAGGAGATAGCACTTTTGCAGGAGGCAGGGTGGGAGAAGGGGTGGTCTAAACAACTCTGGGAGTTGGTAGGTTTGTAGTAGACGTCAGGTGATGTCTATATATGCTATTTCCATTTGCCCATGTTTGACCCATATCACTATAAACCTTTCCTTTCCATGTAACTATCCAAATATCTTTTAAATGTTGTTATTGTACCTTTCTCAAGCACTTGCTCTGGCAGCTCGTCTCATATATATGTACATCTATATAATTAAAAGTGTCATCTTGACCACTTCCTGTCTGTGCTATATATTGATTTTAGAAAAAATGCTACCATATATCGCTACGATTGTTGGCCATCTAACTGACAGTACTCCTCCGCTGAGCAGGCCCCAAGGATTTTTATCATCGATAAAAAATAAAAAAGTTATGAGTGTTTAAAAAACCTTGAGATCCTCTCACATGTTAATCACCACGATGAAGGTAATGCCCCTTCCGGGGGGAGGGGGGGGCAGGACTATAAAACCCCGGATGCCTGGACATGACTCAGTCACTCTGCAAGATCGCGAGGGAGATGCCATGACTCTCATTCTAAGCTGTGAATCAACTGAACTGTTAGTCTGCAATGTATTTGCAATAAATGATTTGTTAGTCCTTGATGACAATGTCTTGAGTTGTTTGGCCTGCTGTGCTGCTGTGCTTGAAACTTCAAGGCTGAGAAACGTGCTGGAGAAACTCAGTGGGTGCAGCAGCATCAATGGAGCGAAGGAAATAGGCAACGTTTCGGGCCAAAATCCTTCTTCAGACTGATGTAGGGTGGGGGTGGGGGTGGGGGGGGGGGGAGAAGAAAGGAAGAGGAGGAGCCAGATGGCTGAGGGAGAGCTGAGAAGGGGAGGAGACCACAAGGGCTACCGGAATTTGGAGGTCAATGTTCATGCCGCTGAGGTATAAACTGCCCAAGCGAAATATGAGGTGCTGCACCTCCAATTTCTGGTGGTGCTCACTTTGGCCATGGAGGAGTCCCAGGACAACAAGGTCGGATTCGGAATGGGAGGGGGAGTTTAAGTGCTGAGCCACCGGGAGATCAGGTAGGTTATTTCGGACCGAGCGAAGGTGTTCGACAAAATAATCGCCAAGCATACGCTTGGTCTCACCGATGTAGATCAGTTGACATCTAGAGCAGCGGATGCAATAGATGAGGTTGGAGGAGGTGCTTGAAACTGCAATGCTTTATTAGGTCCGACTGTGTTTGGAAGGAATAAATGCTTTATTAGGTCCAACTGTGTTTGGTTCAAATGTCCCGCTCATTTTGTGACTTCCACTTAGTGGACAGGTCGCACTGATTGCGTAATTTCCGGTAAGTGCAGAGGTCTCGCTGATTGCGGAAGTGCCTCTGACTACGGAAGCCCCAAAGTGGAGAGGCCGTGGTGTGTGTGTGTGTGTGTGTGTGTGTGTGTGTGTGTGTGTGTGTGTGTGCGCGTGCGTGCGTGCGTGCGTGCGTGCGTGTGGTCTCAGTGACTGAGCTGCCAGCCCAAGAATCCATTCGGCACACAATGTCCATACCAGCGCTCCAGAGAGCCCTTCCACCATCTCCTTCTGCTCCCTACCATCAAGCCAAGATGCAGGGCTAGTGTGTCAGAAGAGAGCGAGTTGCACCTAGCTGTGGCCTTATTTTCAATGCCCAATTTATCTGCCAACCCTAATTTGCAACCAAGTATAAGTAAGAGCTCTTTTGTACTCAAGAAAACAGCAGAGAAAATGTCAGCCTTGGCTGGATCAACGGAAAGCAGCAGTCCCCAAATGGAATCCAGGTGCCAAATGTCTAATAGCAATAGGTAAAGTATTATCTATTGTCTCCTGTGGCACATTCTAAATCTATTCATTTCTCCAGGAATCTGTGATCAGCATGAACGGCAATGTGCGAGCATTTGGAATTATTTAAAGGTATCAGTCCCTGCGGATGCCTTTTGCTCATGTGCCAAGATTGAGATGGCGGAAGCAACCATGGAGGATTCCAATTGCCCTGGCAGTCTGTTGTCAAGGAAAGCAAACAACGGGGCAGCAACAAGAAAGATGCGGAGGAAGAGCTGTCTTGGGTAGGGGAATGTCAGCATGTGAATGAGATGAGGATTTCGCCCTGAGACTCTACCTTCTCTTTTACCTAATTTAGAACAAAGTATTTGCACAGTTAGCAAGAGAGTGCATTTTGCTAACAGTGGCAGTGAGTCAATTGATAATGGTTCAGAGGAGCAGCTGCCAACATTTATCGGCAGCTGCTAAGATATTTATTGCTCTTTCACCTCCAAAGAGCCGTGGAGTGACATGAGGATGGCCTGCATTAGATGTACAAGACATTTAGTTCTAAATGTACAAGACATGTTAAGGGTGGGTGCAGTGGTAGTTGCACCAGAGACCTGGGTTCAATCCAGATAACTAGTGCTGTCTGTATGGAGTTTCTATGCTCTCCCTGTGACTGTGTAGGTTTTGCTCGGGTTCCTCCCACAACTCCAAAGATGTGCAGGTTTGTTGGTTAATTGTCTTTGGTAAAAATTATACATTATCCCTAGTGTGTAGGATAGTTCCAGTTTACGGCGATTACGGGGATCTGTGGGCTGAAGGGCCTGTTTCCGCGCTGTTTCTCCAAACTAAACTAAACTGAAACTCCAAGCAACTATTTAGCCTAACATGCTTCATTTGCCTGACCCCAGTTCGGACTGGGATTTTCCCGATGGTGGACCCATTGATTATAATGGTGTGTTGCTTGACCTCAACTAGCAGATGTAGAATAATGTTACTGAGGACTGCTACAGTTATTTGAAATAACATGATAGTGCAAACTAATGTATGTAGAAGATGCCTGTAGCATTGTACCCCTTTCTTTCCAAAATCTGCATGAATTC